>NC_137209.1:9189206-9369206 GCF_960531495.2 Zeus faber | reverse complement strand
AACAATGCGGAACGACGGCGACATAGAAATGTCTTTTGTGTTTATCGCCTTTTTTTTTTTTTTTCCCCTCCTCCAAAATCGTTCCAGCCTTTCCCCGAAATCGTTTCAAATGCCCACTTCACGAACGGCGGGGCCGCCAAAGACGTCGCCTCAATGCTGCTAAATCCCTGAATACGTGCTTTCATTCAGGCCGCCTCGGTGCCACCGCATGGAGAGAGGTGACAAAACTCTATTTAGTCTGTCTCCGCTATTCAATTAAAAGCCAGAGAGAGAGAGAGAGAGTGAGAGAGAGAGAGCAGAGGAATGGAAACGGGGAGCTGATCTTGGCGCGGCTTTCCCCCGACGGAGCGGCGTCGCGTGATAAGAACAGCTTGAAGATGAACTCAGAGCCAATGCTTCGCACAACTACTGTCCCAAAAAAAGTTGAGCTTACCGCTCTGTGAGATGGGTTTCAATGCGTCGAGACGAAGTTGTAGACGATCGCTATGCGGTGATTTCCAAAGGCACGCCGTAACCGGGCCGGATTCCGGAAATTCGTAAATCTGACTCACCGATTTGATTCAAGATTCAAGAGGTTTATTCGTCACATATATATACATACTTTCGTACATATATGCAGTGAAATGTAATGCAACCCACCCGGTGATAACACACAATATGTCCAAGGAAAAATTTCTTTCTAATAGACCAACTAACTGACTCCTAAAACGTAATACAGTAAGTCCAATACTTATAGAATAGAATAAAAATATATAGAATAAAATAAAATACAATAAAATAAAATGAAATAAAATGGAATAGATGGAGGGAATATGCTTATGTATATGGAATAGGCAATTATGTATATACAGATATGTGCATTAAAGTGGCATGGTGATAAAGTGAGGTAGTGTTTGGGATAATACAGCACAGTATTTGGGGACAAATATTAGGAATATTAGGCTCCACGATACATCTTCCCAAACAGCCGCTTCCAGGAACGTCCACTCCGTCTCTCTCTCTCTCTTTCTCTCTCTCGCTCCTTGCGGTAACAGGTGACTTTTGTCCGCTGTATGGAAGCTCTAACCAGCGTCTTGCCCTCGCAATGCATCGTGGGATACGCTCGCCGACTTAAGTCTTCAGCGTTTGCATACTATATTTCGCCGGAAGTGCGATGTCATCCTGGTACTTTTCACATTCTATTCGAAGTACGCCATGGTTTTCGGAGACACCAAGAAGATTCACATACCAGTTGAACGTACTAAAAAGTGTATTTTCGGACGCAGTAATAGTGTCTTTCAGTGATATTGTAAATGCGGGAGCACACTTAATAAATATTCACCGTTTTCTTGTTCGTCATTTTCTTGTGCAACAGCAAAACATCAAATTTCCTCTTGAAAAAATTAAATGGCAGCGGATGATGTAGGCCCGTGTAAAGTGACGAGGCCGCACTTAGCAGCTGACCCTTTGCCTCCTTGTCCTTGGAGGAAGAATAAAAAAGCGACGTTGAAATATTACCGCTCCGGTGGGTGACGGCCTTCGGAACCCTCGGAGGAGCCCCCGGAGGGGAAACGGAACCCGAGCCCGGGGGTCCTACGGGGGCCTGACGCTCGGGCGTTCGGCTCCGTTCAAGGGCCCGGAGCCACGGCTCCCCCGGGGCGGCTTAAATCCGTTTAGGTGGGATAAAGAGTGCGCTCCCACATCCCCCCGTGCAAAAAAGACGCATGTGCTCCAGGCAAGATTTACACCAAAGTCGTTGTTTTTTGAACCTTTCCGGGCCTCGGTATAAAATGCCTTTACCAGGACAGGAACTTTTACGACCTGCAGCTGAAAATCAATCAACCACCCCCCAACCCCACCCCCTCCATCCACATCCACATCCCACATAAACCAGAGGATTAAGACCAAAATGTAATTCCTCCACAATCAGACCGAACCAATTTAAGCCAGATGGAGGGCCGGGCGATGGAGCGGCGGCTCCGAGACACTGAGTAACCTCGAAATAGCCAATCGTAATCCCGAAAAGGTTTAAGGGAGTTTAAAAGAGTTTAAAAGGTTCAACGATGCACTCGGAGGGAAGGACAGAACACATAATACTCGGAATAAATTTTCTTTATGGAGCCTATCGCTGTCCCCCGGCGACGCCAAATCCCTTGAAATATCAGCGTTGCCTCCGCTGTCTGCGTTTACCACTTTGGCCGCTCTTCAGATATGTGACCTCTATATCTTCGCAGGAGCTTTCAAAATCTCGGCTTGTTTTTTGTTTTTTTGCTCTTTTCCACTTTTCACAGTACGTATACGATATAATCACGTCTGCCTTCGTATCGTCTTAATCGCTATTTCAGAAGGGGTCGATTGGCTCGTTCGGGAGTGGGAGTAATGTCCTCTATTGCTTCTCGACGGTAACTTCATTCGAGCCTCTCCCAATTTCCAATCCAAAGCCAATCACGCCTCTCCTGTTGTACTTATAGATACTTTTACAGCCTGTATAAACCTTGTCGTGGGCCATACACGCTTTGCATTCAGGCCGTATCGCACAACCCGCACCCGGACCCTCAACCATCCCAAACAACGTTGGGTTCAGCTTGGCTGGCACGGTGCATCCAGTCGGACACCTCCGGATGGTGTTTTGTTGGAAGGGTTCACTCTGCTCAGAGCAGCCTCGAACATTGCAAAAAAACATTAACACCGCCTATAAAAACCGAGCGCGTTTCGATGACATCAGCACGGTTTTCCGAGAAAATTCATTGCGGAAAAAAAAATAAAAAATACCTGCTTGGCACCGAATAAATACAAGTAAAGCTTTTTCTCCTCACGGTGAGCCCGTAACAAACCTCTGATCCCACCTGAGCAAACCTCCAAACCGCATGCAGCCCACAGCGCAGCGGAGGAATGGAGAACGTGATTAAGAATCAGCAATGACATTTACAGCTTCCTGAACCCTTGGCTTATAAGTTCTCGGCGCAGAGCTTTTCCCATTATCATGTGCAGCGCGGCTCATGCTGCTGGAGCGAGCCTTCTGGTTAAACGCACAGGCGGACCCCCGCCAGGACCCGCTAAACCAACAGTCCTCCCCGACCCCCACCGGCACCCACCGCCGTCCCTACAACTCCCCTACCCCCTCGACCGTTACCACCGTGGCGTTTTTTAAAAGGGTTTCGGCAGGAGGGGGATACACATAAATTTGACGTTTAAAGACCCTACAGTTGGCCGAAGTGCCCCTTCAAGGTGGTTAGGGAGGAAACTCCCCCTGTGGGAGTTGTATTTAAATCTGGACAGACGCTAAGCACTACGGCTGATTTATGGACTCCCACCCACCTTTAAGCTACACCAATCCCACCTCCCCCCACCCCCGTGCTTCAAAATGGAGACCATATTGCGATGTTATCTGGTTAATAACGTTAGCCGCTGCACAAGAGCCTGCCTCCCTCAACCCAACTGACATTAGAAGTTGTTGAGTGATGGCGAGTCACATTCGGCCACACATCAATTCTATTCTTGGGGATTTTGACTGTGGAAATGTACTGCGTGAGGAAAACTGTACATCGTTGGGCTGTTTAGGTTCTCCCGTGCGTCAAAAATGTGTTAAAAGTGGATATTCCCTCAATAAACCCACCGAAACACCATCTGACTTTTAACGTGGGCTAATGCTCAGTGGCACGGCGTGCACGTCCTGTCTCTTCTGGTCTTGTGAAACTGAACAGATCTAGGGGCCGTTCACATCCGATACGCACGGCGCTCTCATCAACCCCTCCTCCCCAATCGCCCCCCCACTCCCCCGTCCCGACTGAATCAGAGACAAAAACTCGGAACCCGAGAGAGCTCATTTGTGGCTAGACTGGTACCCTGTTCCGTCATCCCCTTGGACCGGGCCGGGGGGTTACAGGAAGGACAGGCAGGCTGAGGCCTTGGCCTGATGGAGCAGCTTCTGTCCAGTGACATAAGGCTGCGTGTTATTGGAGACGGCAGTCAATCAGCGTGCGGGAAGCTGGAAGGGTTCGCTGCGGGTGTTTAGGTTCCGTAAAACTAGAACCTAATTGGATCAGCTGAGGTAAAGGAGGGTCAAGCAATCAAGCAGTCAAGCAAAGTTCCCCCCTTTGTTGCTTGGGTGCTAACAGAAAAAAATGTTGCCATTGAGGGTTACATTAATAATCCAACCAGAGCAGCCGAGCAGGAGGGTTCGGTCGATGGAGTCATTCAGATCGGGGGGAACTTGAGCGCCGATATATCTCATGGCATCTACTTCTGCGTTCGTGTAGAACCCAAGAGCGCTTCCCACTGCCCGTCTCAGATAACTGCACTTGATGTAAGGCCTCGAGAGCGAATACAGCGGAGATGTGGACCCGATGTCTTGGCGGCAGTTTGAGAGGTTTGATCTCAATAAACTGAATATACTGAGTGTGTTGTATCTGTTAACTACTATGCTTGCTGCTCAGATTTCGTGATCAAATAGGGGGTCATCTTGGAAGAGGTGAAAACGGGTCATCCCTTATTATAGGCCACATCGGCCAGTTTCACACACTGTTTCACACTTTTTCGCGAAACGGAATTGGGGGCGGGGGCTGGTGGAGTGAGAAATTGAACAAAGCCCATTCTCCCCAACACTAGACTACCTGCTATCATCACTAGTAACAGGCAAAAAATGACAGTGGTAAAATGGGGTGATCGCAGCCAGGTTCTTTGGTGATGCGTTTTCCGTATGATATCCTTTAATAGACTGGTGATCAAAAAGGCTCCAGTCTCTCAGTCGCAAAGAGGCAGAGGGAGTGTGACAATATTTTTATTTCACAGCGAGGGGCTTTCCAGCTTGGATAATAAATCATCATCACTTATTGCCAAGTGAAATTTTAATAAGCCCTTGAAATGTTTAACTGCCGGGGCTAAAGTCAGTCATTTGTCTCAAGAAATGCATGGCGGTGAACTGCGGGATCAAAGCGTGACTGCAGGGAGCTCCGTAGGCAGACGTGAAATAGCTCCAAAATGCAAAAGAAAATCACCGGAGGAGGCGTTTAACATTTCATTTTAATTGCACACCAGACACAACAGCTCATCTGCAGCTTCCTGAGGAAAGACGCCGAAGCCCCCGGTTGCAACGGAGCGGGCTGCTTTGCCTCAACGGCGTGTTATTCACGATGTGCGAGTCCGGTGTTGTGGCGCACGCGCTCTGCCGGAGCTTTTTTTCTAGCCCCGAAGAGACGTGTGTGCGATCTCCCGCGTGCGCTACACTCGGCTAGGGTTTCAGTTTTTAACCCCCATATTGAGTCACATCTGTAACATGTGTTTCCCATTGCGGAAAATGTGCGGCGCGTTGTCTTTGGCTGCGAGACAATCAGGGAGAGTGATAGTAATGTGACAAAGGTGGTCGACGGAGGCTTTAACCCTCCGAGGGTCTTCTGAAAACCGACACTGTTCACTTTGTAAAATAATGATGCAATAACTGTGAAACCTAAAGGGGGGGAATTGCGTTGCGCTGTTCTGTGTCCTGACCCGTACGCGACCCAGAAATACGGAAAGCATTAAGAAAAGAGATGATACCGAGTCTGCGACGCTTTTCAATTATTTGTCATTAAGAACCAAATCAATTGATTATTTTTTCTATGATTATTTATCAATGCATGGAGGCGTTTTTGCCAGGGACACCCCCCGCCCCCTTCCTGTTATTACACAATCCAACTGGGGTTCACCAGGTTCAACACAATATTTTCATCATAATCAATGCAGACTGCTTACTTAATTCCATAAGAGCATAACACTACCGAAAAACGATAAAACATAATAGTGATTCATAACTGTGCTATATACTGACTTTTTGGTTAAAGGGCCTGTCTTCCAGGGTCACAAATCACACACATCTTATCCAAATGATCCATATGATCCGTACACAAGCCTGCCTCATGAATCACAATCCCAGTGAGGTAGCGCCGCGCGTTGAGCGTTTTCATCACTCCAACCATCAGTGTTCTGCACCTGGACAATCTGTCCAGCAGTGACTTCTGTCAAAGCCATCAGCGGGCCCGCCTCAATCTTAACTTCGACTGAAGGAGGAGGGAAGACGCGCATTCACCTTCCTTAAAATGTGAAGAGCGACCCGTCAGTCAGGGCAACCACAAATCACGAAATATACCCCTCTTTAAAGCCTTAATATCCTGTTTAGAGAATACGTCTCCAAACCACAACCAAAACATCCATTAGAAGCAATAAACGTAGAAATTGAGATCCTAGAGTCTTGTGGAAAAAAATGTATTGACTGTAGGAGTTTCTTCTTTTTTCCATTGACTTCCACCAAGTAAGAGCTTTTCAGGAGCAGTGGCCTTCTAGTGGCCATGATCTGAACTGCAGGTCCACTGAAGCACTTCCCCACTGGCTTCAACGCCCGGCTGTAATAGTTGCCACTTGATACGCACTAAAGGGATGAATATCAACAATTCCCGACTACCCCTTTGACATGCGGCATCTGTTGAGCTGGTTTTAGGATGTCAATCACGAGCACCAGGCACGGCGAAGGTGCTTCCGCGACGCGACCCCCCCACCCCCGTCCGAGTGAAAGATCGCTCCGCGTCTTGCGGTGGTGCCAGGGCCGCTGACAGGCCTCTCAAGCCCTCACACATCAACACATCGACTGGGCTTTTTCTCGCAGCGCCGGCATCCAGCGAGGGGGGAAGCGATCCATCAGCCTGCCACAGTGGGCTCCTGGACTCACAGCATTCCTTGGCCATATGCTTCTGCAATCAGCTGGGACGTCGACTGAAGATGCAGCCGTCACCGGCATCGACGCTGTCTGTGGTCAGTGTCAGTGGAAACACAAGCGGGAGGGAGGGGGAGGCCCCGGTCGAGTGCGTCGGTGTCACAATTGCCTGCGCTGACGAGGTAGTATTATGACAAAATGCAGAATCGCTTTGATTTCGGAACGGAAATCCCAACGGGGAGTCTTTAAAAAAATAAATCACAGTTATTTCACAAAATCTGATTAGGCTTTAATTGGACTTGATTATAGCTTCCTGTGCCAGATGCCATTTGTAACGCAACCATATGAAATGAAATGGAGAAGAGTGTGATTTCTAGTCGTGTATATATCTCACTCTCTTTGCCTGTGTGTGCGAGAGAGAGAGAGAGAGAGAGAGAGAGAGAGAGAGAGAGAGAGAGAGAGAGAGGGAGAGAGAGATTGTGAGGAAGAGGAGGCGGCGGTTGCAGAACGCCGAAGGGAGGAGGAGAGATCTGAAGGGATGAGAAAAAGTGAAAGTTCAGGAGTAAAGAAGAAATTGACTAGGAGTCAAACTACTGCCAAAATGTCACACACACACACACACACACACACACACACACACACACAAATTCTCCTGGTCCCTTTCACTGGCAGACGAAAAAGGTTTCACACTCTCCACCTGATGCCACTCGCGGTTCACCTCCACCCTGCTCTGCCGTCATCCCAACCCTCCTCCCTCTCAGACTGTCAGGTCTTCTCTCCATCTCCCCGTAACCTGTTACCTCTACCCTCGGTAGATACTCCGCGGATGACGTCTTAGCCCGAACCCTCCAAACCCACGGAGCAGATCTCAGAGTTCGATGGAAAAGGGCGCTCACCCACGTGCCGTCCCCTCCGCTCCTTCCCCTCTCAAAACCGCTGGCAGAGCCGCCGCACAGCGCCCGATAGCAGGTCAGCGAGGAAATATGGCCCACGAGGACATATATTATGGTTTTTCACCAAAGCCTCAAGATAAACATGGCCTCCATAATATTACGAAAAAAAAAAAAATCCAAAACAGTCTTCGCCACATCCAAATTTCCCAATTATGCTTCGCGGGGCATTAAAGCTCCACTTAAAGCTTTAGAGAGATAAAAAATAATAGGTTCAGAAGGAACAGGACTTGTCCTATAGCGTCGCACGGGGAGCGCGGCGTCCAAGAAATATAACCGCAGGACGATGGCAAAAGGAAAACAGCTGACATCACCAGTCTGGATGGAGGGAGGATGTTGAGACCAAAACGAGTCCTCTCCAAAAAGTGAGGCGGGAGCGGCGCTGCCAGCGGAATGCGCTCCTCGCTGTCGCATGTCAAACTCATTAATCTGACCAAAAAGGTGCAGCGGCCAAGTCTTACAAGCGCGGTATTTATGGCTCGGGCCGTGACTTAACGGTAGCTTGACGTAACTGAGTATCGTTTTCCACCGCGAGCTCCTACATCTCCATTTTTCGGTGTCGGCGGTGATGTTGGACGTGCCTCGGAAATGGAAGTTACAAACAAATGACGGCAACAAAATTACATAAACAATAACGAACATGGAGGAACACAGGGTTTGATGCGGGGCGGGCGGGGCTTCCCGACGGAGACCACCCAAAATGTCCCAGTTTAAAAGGCGCAATACATTTTTTTACATTACATTTATGTTTTTATTAATCATGCCACTGGGGGTGCACAAGCCAGTGTATCATCAGTGCCGGTCCCAAGCCCGGATGAATAGAGAGGGTTGCATCAGGAAGGGCATCCGGCGTAAAAACCATGCCAAAGACAGCCGGAGACGGCAGGAGAGGAAGATGGGTAGGAGAGTAGCGTTGAGGGAAGGAACTTTGAATGTTGGCACGATGAAGGGTAAAGAGAGAGAGCTGGCTGACATGATGGAGAGAAGAAAGGTAGATGTACTATGTACTAATGAGACCAGGTGGAAGGGGAGTAAGGCCAGGAGTATCGGAGCCGGGTACAAACTGTTCTACCAGGAAGTGGATGGCAGGAGAAATGGGGTAGGGATAGTCTTGAAGGAAGAATATGTCAAGAGTGTTTTAGAGGTGACGAGAGTGTCGGACAGAGTGATGAGCATGAAGCTGGAAATTGTGTCTTGGTGGCACAGTGCATTGCAGTGCTGCCTCACAGCAAGAAGGTCCTGGGTTCGATTCCCACCTGGGGCGCTGTTGGCACCGTGCTACGGGCGGGTTTTCTCCCAAATAGGAGCTTTTCTGTGTGGAGTTTGCATGTCCTCCCCGTGCTCACATGAGGTTTCCTCCACCTAACGTCAGTAAGGACCCCCACCAAAAACATGCACACATCATTGTCTGACCAGCGATGGACACTTGGTACCAGGTCCCCGGGCGCGTCCACGAATGCTGCCCACTGCTCCTGGCTGCCCCCCGGAGGAAGGACAAGCCAGGATGGGTTAAATGCAGAGGCCTCATTTCACCGGCCACCATCCAAAGCGTGTATGTGTGTGCGTGCATGTGTTGTGTGATAATTAAAGATTCTTCTTCTGAATGGGGTCATTGCATATGCTCCCCAAGTTGGGTGTTAGATGGAAGAGAAGGAAGAATTCTTTACTGAGTTGAGATGTAGTGGTGGAGAGCGTCCCCAAGGGAGAGAGAGTGGTCAATGGGCATGTTGGCAAAGGGACCAGAGACATAGGTGACGGGTAGGTATGGTGTCGAGGAAAGGGATGTGGAAGGACAGATGGTGATGGACTTCACCAAAAGGATGGAATTGGCTGTTGTGAATACCTATTTCAAGAAGAGGGAGGAACACAGGGTGACATACAGTGGAGGAAGGTGCACACAGGTGGACTACATGTTATGCAGGAGGTGCAATTTGAGAGAGATTAGTGACTGCAAAGTGATGGTAGGGGAGTGTGTTGCGAGGCAGCATTGTATGGTGGTATGTAGGATGACTCTAGAGGCCAAGAAGAGGAAAAGAGTGAAAGAAGAGCCAAAGATTAAATGGTGGAAGTTGAAAAAGTAGGAGTGTTGCATGCAATTTAGGGAAGAGGTAAGGCAGGCAATAGGTGGGACGGAACGGTTACCAGATGACTGGAAAACAACTGCAGAAGTGGTGAGGGAGACGGCCAAGAAGGTACTCGGTGTATCATGCGGGAAGAGGAAGGAAGACAAGGACTCTTGATGGTGGAATGAGGAAGTACAGGAGAGCATAGAGCAGAAGAGGTTTGACAAGGAAGAAATGGGATGGAGAGATAAAGAAAGTAGACAGGACTACAAGCTGATGCGTGGCAAGACGATGAGAGAAGTGGCAAAGGCAAAGGAAAAGGCATACGACGAGTTGTCTGAGAGGTTGGACAGTAAGAAAAGAGAAAAGGACTTGTACCGATTGGCAAGACAAAGGGACCAAGATGGGAAGGATGTACAGCAGGTTAGGGTGATGAGGGATAATGATGGTAACGTGCTGACTAGTGAGGAGAGTGTGTTGAGAAAGAGTTGATGAATGAAGAAAATGAGAAGGAGAGAAGAGTGGATGATGTGGGGATAGTAGATCAAGAAGTGCAGCAAATTAGCAAGGATGAGGTGAGAGCAGCATTAATGAAGATGAAGAGTGGAAAGGCCCAAATGACATACCTGGGGAAGCATGGAAATGTTAAGGTGAGATGGCAGTGGCCTTCCTAACGAGACTGTTTAACACCATCCTGGAAAGGGAGAGGATGCCGGAGAAGTGGAGAAGAAGTGTTCTTAAGAAGAGGAGGAAGAAGAAGAATCTTCAAGAATAAGGGAGACGTACAGAGCTGTAGTAATTACAGGGGAATAAAGTTGATCAGCCACAGCATGGAGCTAAGGGAAAGGGTAGTGGAGGCTAGGTTAAGAGGAGAGGTTGGGATCAGCGGGCAGCGTAGAGTACTACAGATGCAAAGTTTGCGTCAAAAATGCTGATGGAAAAGTACAGGGAAGGCCAGAGGGAGTTGCATCTTTGTGGATTTAGAGAAAGCATATGATAGGGTGCCGAGAGAGGAAGTGTGATATTGCATGAGGAAGTTGGGGGTGACCGAGAAGTACCTAAGAGTGGTACAGGATATGTATGTGGGCAGTCAGACAGTAGTGAGGTGTGCGGTAGGCGTGAGGAAGGCATTCAAAGTGGAGGTGGGATTGCATCAAGGATCAGCTCTGAGCTCTTTCTTGTTTGCAATGGTGATGGACAGGTTAACAGATGAAATCAGGCAGGAGTCTCCGTGGACTATGATGTTCGCGGATGACATTGTGATCTGTAGTGAGAGTAGGGAGCAGGTTGAGGAGAGCCTGGAGAAGTGGAGGCATGCATTAGAGAGAAGAGGAATGAAAGTCAGCAGGAGTAAGACAGAATACATGTACCTCAATGGGAGGGAGGGCGGCGAAAATCTGAGAATGCAAGGAGTGGAGGTGGAGAAGGCAGATGAGTTCAAGTACTTGGGGTCAACCATCCAAAGCAGCAGAGAGTGCGAGAGAGCGGTGAAGAAGAGAGTACAGGCAGGGTGGAGTGTCCGGAGTGATCTCTGACAGAAGGGTTCCAGCAAGAGTGAAGGGGAAGCTCTCCTGGACGGTAGTGAGAGCAGCTATGTTGTACGGTTTAGAGGCGGTGGCACTGACAAAAAGGCAGGTGGCTGAACTGGAGGTGGCAGAGTTGAGGATGTTGAGATTTTCCTTGGGAGTGACAAGGATGGACAGGATTAAGAATAAGTACATTAGAGGGACAGCTCAGGTTGGACAGTTTGGTGGAAAAGTAAGAGAGGCCAGATTGAGATGGTTTGGACACGTGTGTAGGAGAGATGAGCGTTACATTGGGAGAAGGATGCTGAGGATGGAGCTGCCAGGCAAGAGGGAAAGAGGAAGGCCAAAGAGAAGGTTTATGGATGTGGTGAGGGAGGACATGCAGGCAGTTGGTGTAAGGCAGGAAGATGCACAGAACAGAAGGTATGGGAGGCAGATGATCCGCTGTGAAGAAGAAGAAGAAGGCATTTATGTTTTTTTATTAGCTGTCAGCGTTTCTGTCTGATTTGGTTCTACGCTTATGGTGAAGAGCGCAAGGTTTCTAGGGCGAACAACACATAAGAACACACGCTCATGGAGTTTATCACAATTTATGTTGGAAGTAACATTGAAGTCATGGGGATTTTTCAACCAAAAGTTGGTTATGGTTGGTTATTATCATCCAAGGCATAGCCATCTCTGGTGACCCCCCGTGGAGTCGGGAACCCCAGGTTGGGGGCCCCTGGAATCAAGGTACAGCATTGTGAGTATTTGCCTCATCTGCATTGTTTGCTGGCAATTTTGGCACATCATTTAGCTGGGGACCCTAGCTAAATGATGCTCTTGAAGGACCCCCCCCGGCGGTTCCCCAGACCCTACTTTGAGAACCTCTGTGCTCGAGTATATTCCTGATTCTATGTTCCAGCGTGCGTGCGCGCGTGCGCGTGCGTGTGTGTGTGGAGGATCAAATTGGGCAGGGTCACACGGCACATGCCACTATCAAGACAATTTATGTTAATTTCCACAAAGGTCACAGCCGACGGCCGGCATACCTCGGTGATAAAAAAGAGAGGAGGAAATCCAGAAGGAAAGAAAAAAAAGTCCCAGTGCAGCAGTTTACTACATCCCATCCCAAATCTCTTTTTTCCCATCATCCCTTGTGCTTCAGCAGCTGTCCAAACACAGCGCTGCGCTGGAGCTGCAGACAAGGTGTTCGCACCATTACAGCTGGTGGCTACAAGGCAGTAAAGACAAACTGTATAGAGAAGAGAAAGGGGGAGGAGAGGAGGAGAGGTGGGAGGAGGAGAGGAGAGGAGAAGAAGAGAGGAGAGGAGAGGGAGAGGGGGAGAGGAGAGAAGGGGAGAGGAGAGGAGAGGAGAGGGGAGAAGAGGAGAGGGGAGGGGAGGGGAGGGCAGGAGAGGAGATGGGAGGTGAGGAGGGGAGGGGGGAGAGGGGAGAGGAAAGGGTAGGGAAGGAGAGGCGAGGAGAGTTTTAGAGAAGAGGAGAGGAGAGATTTGGGGGAGGAGAAGAGGAAAGGAGGAAGGAGGAGAGGAGAGAAGAGCAGAAGAGCACACAAGAGAAAATAGGAGAGAGGAGATGAACCAGAGGAGAGGGGGACACGAAAGAAGAGAGAGCAAGAAGAGCAGAGAACCTCAATGAAGAGGAAACGTTTCAAATGTTGAATATTTCTTCACGTTCATCACACATTTATTATAGACTCTCCCCCCCCCCCCCCCCCCCTTCCCCTCTCTCCCCCTCTCCTCCCATCATGTTCGGCAGTGTGTTCCCGGCTCTGCACGGTGGTTTCACAGACGGACATCAAGCCGTCAACGCGGCCGCCAGAACCCCCAGTGAGCCCGGACCACCCTGCACACACCACTCTGAGGGTGTCTGTGTGTGTGTGTAAGAGAGAGAGAGTGAGAGTATGTGTATGTGTGTGTGTCAGGAAGAGAGAGAGAGCGAGAGAGAGAGAGAGAGAGAGAGAGTGAGAGAGAGTGTGTGTGTGTGTGTGTGTGTGTGCAGAATGAAAACAACCTGTTCGTTGCCGTATTCAATCAAATCAGTGGCTATAAAGTCACAGTGCAGGGGGATCGAAGCGACGGGTCGTAAACAAGGTGGAAACAGGTCGTCAGGACGTGGCCCAACGAGAAGAAAAGAGCAGTTAAGAGCAGCATCGCGCCACCGTCCTCACAACTAAAGAGCTCCATCTACTGGCTGGGATCGGGAACTGCAGTTCTCTTTGGGCCCAAACGGCCTCGACGCTGTTTATTTCGGCTTCCCACTCCACCCGGCGGGAGATCAGAGCTCGGGGTCGTAAAGGTCCACGGACGGCCTTCGGGTCCATCAGGGTATTTAATAGGTGATCATGATGATACCAATAAAAAAAAAAGAAATACAATCAGGGTGATTGTTAGAGTTAATAAGATGTTTATGCATAGAGCTCTACAATGGGAACAAACAGTATGAAAGAGGAGGAAGAGAGCAGCCTGAGGGACGGTTTGTATTCGTTCGCTGTATTTTCTCTACTCCAACTCATGTACTGGATGGACAACACAAGCTCGATTCGGTCACAATGTGGCTGCATTTGAAACGGCGCCGAACTCCTTTTCATTATTTTCCTCGTTCTAAAGAAAATGAAAAATTAAATCAGTGTTTCTCAAATGGGGGTGCCCCTAGGGGTACTGCAGGGGTACTGCAGGGGGTACTTTGGGGAAAAAAAAGGAAGAAAAAAAAAGTGTTAAAAAATATTGGTATATATATATATATAAAATTTTAAATAATGTAAAATACACATACAACACACATATAGTACATAATTTATGGTAATTTAATTTCTAATTTTTTTTCTTTTCTACCAATGCAGTAAAGGGGGCACTGAAAAAAAGATCTTACAGGGGGTAGTTTGAGAACCAATAGCTTGAATAACTCTGCTTTTGACATGCTGGAAGGTGCATTCACCCAATTTCACAGGGGCTAGGCTAGCCAATTCCATCTGCAGCCTTGCATTGTGCTAACACAGTCAGCGTGCAGCCCGTCGCTATCGCAGGACTGGACACACAGGGGTGAAAATTGGTAATAACCGTCTCGTCTCGTCAGGGTAGTAGACAAAGAGGGCAAAAAACTGCCGGGATTTATTTGAGTACTCCATTCAGTAGAAATAAGCAATAAATAAACCAGTTTACAGTCTGTGGCCTGGGGTCTCCTGAAGGGTCCTCGCGCTCCCAGTTACTAAATACTACAAATAATCAACATATTCAATTTAAATGTAAAATTAAACCCCCAACAGGCAGAAATACAGACCCCTAGTTTTTGTACACACATATACTGTATTTTCATTTATATATACGTACGTAAGTCGAGCAGTCAAATTTGTGCATGTGTTTGCGTGTGCATGTGTGTGTGTGTGTGTGTGTGTGTGCGTGTGTGTGAGTTTGCATGTGTGTTTTTGTGCACGTGTGCATGCGTGTGCTTGTGCATGTGTGTGTGTGCGCACTAGACGGCGGCCACAATCTGGTTTCATCTTCTTGAGGGCTTCACTTACTGTGTCTCCCTCTAATTGGGCTGTTTACTTCTGACTGGCTTGCCACTGTGCAATTGAGGGCAAAGCCAGCGCCAGGCTTTTAAAAAAGCCAACCAGACACACACACACACTATTTGGGGGGGATGAGAGGTGATGGTTGAAGGTGATTGTCTGTGGGGTTTTTTTTTTTTTTTTCTTCTTCCCCTTCACCCTATCATTACTCCTAGTGAGGTCATTCAAACTCTGCGGCTCCTCTGTTACTTCGGTGTGAAATTGATTGTGAGGAATGCCCTTCGATAATCCGGCGGTTCTAACCTCCAAAACCGCCGCCGGAGGAGGCAAAAGAAACAACCCAAATAAATAAATAAATAAATAAATAAATAAATAGACTGTTGTACGCCGTCCCACGGCACTTTGCGTTGTTTATCTTGGGGGAATTCAACTGGAGCCCCCGTCGAACGCTCCTCCGACGCACGGATCTGTTTTGCAACCGACGACGAGACGCCTCATCCCGAAAAAAAACGATGTCGCAGGAGTTTGGGCTGATGTCGAATTTATGGAGTGACTTTAACCCGGTCGGCTGTCAAATCCAGTTTCAGCGGGTGCATTTTGAGATTTTTAATAGTCTGTTTGCGTAAATACGAATATGGTAAGAATGATGACAACAATGATGACATATACTAGACATATTTTCATCAAAGGTGCTTCATGTGACGCAGGGTTTGAATATTGTGCATTATTGAGAATAGAAAAAAAAAATTCAATCAGATAATATAAGAGATAATACTAACAATAGATACATACTAATAAAGATAAGATAAAAGAAGAGATCATATTAAAAATAGATGTCAATAAAGAAAATATTAGAGATCATATTAAAAATAGATAATCATCAAGATAATATTATAGAGAGACAATAAATAGAGATGAGATTGTATAAAAAATAATATAAAATAATATTTTAGTATATACTTTTTCAGTTTTATTTAGACATTTAAGCTTTTTTTTTTTATTGCCTTGCACCAATCCTTATCACAACAAATTCCATCAATTTTCCAACCTTTATATTCTATATAGGAAAATGTAATTGGTTGAATAAATGAAATTATATTATATATATATTATATATATAATATATACGCTAAATAGAGACAATATTGTAAAAACACAATAATAAACAATTTGAACTTTTTTGTACAGTATAAAAATGTGAGATATCATTAGGAAAATAGTCAGCGGGTATGTCAAATGTATGTCTATTTTACTGTAATGTTTATCTCTTGTATAATTTAAAGACTGTATTTTGTTCTTCAGTGATTTAACGCTTCGATCTTTTTCGTTGCCAGAAGAGATTTGACGAGGGGGCGACAGACGCTCTAAATCAACGACGGGGAGCGCTGCGCTTCCTCCTCCGGTGGGGGGGGACGCTGCGACTCCCACCGTGTCGTCTCTGGTTCATCCCGACGCATGGCTCCGCGCCCGGGTCCGCAGACAACGTTTTTCATCGCAGGACCTCCGAGCCGCACCGCGGGCCCCGTAAATCAGCCGGGTCACCTGTTCACGGCGTTTTGGGGTCGGGAGTTTTGCAAATGCTAAAATACGAGCGTGGGAAAACAGATTGAGGAAACTGGTCTCAGGTTTCCTGATTTTCTAAGTGGCCGCTGTCCCATAAAACCTCACGTGGACCCTCCATTCCTGCATGTTAACGTCCTGTCATCCTGCCACCTTAGCTTTTAACCGGCTCCTTATTGACCTGTGACATTGGCTGTGCTATGTCTGCTACTTAAAGTGATAATCCGTGAGATTATTTTGTACCAAAAAAAAAAAAAAACAATCCCATATTTGATACTGTCTTTAGCGTGCACTTCATAAGAAACACCAATTGAATGTATATGTGTAATGCATGTGCTCCTCTAGGTTTTCAGGGTCGGTGGCGGGGTCCGCCATTCCCAGCGAGGGGAAAATGTACAATAAAGTTTCTGATGAGTCCTGAGTTTCTAGGTGGGTGCTGTCGATAAAAACGGCCTGTATCCTCTGACACATAGTTCACATGTTAATACTGCCACCTTCATTTCAAACAGGCTCTTTATTGAACCTATAGGTTCTGTTCTTACTAACATTTAAAGTGGTAATCCATAAGATTACTTTGCCTAAGAAAATCCCATATTTGAGCATTTTTTAAGATGTCCCTCCTTAAGAAAGAGCCATTCAATACATTTATTTTATGTACTGTAAGTGATTCTCTATATGCCGTTTCCAGCCTCCGTGGCGGGGTCCGCCACGCAAGAAGTGAAAGGCAGCCATGGTGAATTTGTAATAAAGCTGCATAGCTACCTACATTCAGTAAACTGTCGATATGGATAAACATTCACATAAAAAAAACATGTTAATAATTTGACAGAGGGTAAATCAGGGTGTCGGGGGGAGAAAAAAAGTTTCCGATTCAGGTACTTGCGGTGCAATGCACCCAACACATACAATCGTACGGATTTCCACTTTAACGCCTTTGTATCTCCAACTTCCCCCCATCTTGATAAGTGGGCGAGCGAGGGGGGGGGGGGGAAACCGGGAGGAATCGGAAGAAGCCGAAGTCGAAGCGTCGACGTGGCGCGGGAAAAGGCGCCGCGACGCACTCCGACGAGAAGAAGAAGAAGAAGGGGAAGAAGAAGAAAGTTAAAAAAAAAAAAGGAGAAAAATTGAAATCTCTCAGAGCCAGATCCTTTCAAATCTACTTGGCTCCGCATCTGGGGGCTTTGACAACTTTTGCTATGCTTTGCTTAACATATCAGCTTCCCCCCCCAAAATACGGTGTCCGAAAACATGCATCTGGGACGCATCACGGGAATTAATTCCACGTTGCTTAGGGGGGGGTGGGGGGGTTGGATTCTGAGAGCTCCAGTGGTTTTTTTTGTGCTCGTGTTTAAATTAGGGTAGGGGCCGTGTCCACAATCAGCCAGGGTGCATTTCTAAACCTCATGAATCAAATGCTCGCAGAAAAGGCAAATTAGGCCACGACCGCAGCGGACTTGTTGTGCGAGCGGGGAGGCATCACGCTCGATCTGGTTGCAGCCGGGAATGACCACAAGGCCGCGTCATCCAAATCCAGGCCTGGGAGCACCGAGACGCCTCTCTCTCTCTCTCTCCCCCGCCCTCTCTCTCCCTCTCGCGTGTGTGGGGCCTGATTTTTCTGACATCGATAAGTGACCGTGTGCCACTGAATATCCCTCAGACGCACCAAAACTGAAAGACCGGTTCGACCGCATCCATTCACTTTCTGATTTGATTGCGAAACCCCGTCCAAGGTACACGCCCCCCCCCCCCCCCCCCCCCGTCCACTGGCGCGGCGTCAATTCTGCGCAAACGTTTCGCAATCGGACTCGCTCTTTGGAAGCACACCTTTGTGTTCTCTTAAGGCCGCGCGATGTGAGCGCCGCGCCATAAAACCCGGAAGGAAAACCCCCCAAAAAAACACAAACAGGTAAAAACACCTACAAGCGGACATGAACGATGTTATGTTTGATATGTTAATGTTGATGATTAAAGTGGTGCTCCGTGACATTACTCTCTTCCAGAAAATCCCATATTTGCCTTTTGCCAATTGCCTTTTCTGAGAAAAAGACAGTCATCCAACGTGTTGGAGTTATCCAAGTCTTGCTCCGTACGACGTTCTCCCATCAGCGGTGGCGGCGGGGTCCGCTGCTCAAGAGTAAGAATGCGGGGATGAAGCGCTCGCAGGAAGGGAAAGGCGGCCGCTGAGAATCTGATCGGGCGGTTTTTGCGGATTACGGATTTGCACTTTTAATAAAAAAAAATAAAAACGGCGTCAGTCCATCGATAGCTATCCGGCGATGCCATTCACAGCAGGGGTTGACGCTGGAAGTGAAGGGAGAGCGCTGTTGGACGGACCTAAGGGAGGAAATAAGAAGTGAAATAGCACAAGTTGCGGAGATCTGTGCTGATGGGTGGGCTTACTCCCCTTTACCCCACGAAGCCCGAGGTGTCGCCGTTCCACCGCCCAAAAATCGTATTCGGCATGTCGTGTCATCAAATGGAAATTCATATCGGACCCCACCCTGGCCCCCCGCACGCCTACACGGGGTAATCTCCAGTTACAACACGGGAAGGATCTGCGAAACTACGCGAGCTCCCGGTCAGGAGCGCACCTAAGTATTCTGTTAAGATTTTTGTGTAAATGTGTCTTCTCGGGTTGCGCGGGTGTTTTTTTTGGGGGGCTTTTTTTCGAGCTTGGAACGTCGTCAGTGCAATTTTTCAATTTTGCGGTTTGCGCGCCGAGTGCACGGTCCCGACGAGGGTGAGGACGGGAGGGAATTATTTCTCGCACCAGGTACCCGGTCCGCGTGCGCGCGCGCGTGTGTGTGTGTGTGTGTGTGTGTGTGTGTGTGTGTATGTGTGTGTGTGTGTGTGTGTGTGTGTGTGTGTCTGCGTTTGCAGCACGCGCACGCGCACGCTCACACACACATACACACACACACACGCACACGTGCGCGCACACACACACTCTCCACATTTCTAAAACAGACCTCCAGGGCCCGCGGCTGCAGTAATACGCTCGCTGGCGTGAAGCAGGAAGACATATTTAGCCGTGAGAAGAAGCACATATTTTGCTGTGGTGCGTTTCTTTCAACACGCCGGTTCCTCCAGCGGAACCTGAGACGCTCTGGCGGCGCGGAGCTAAAAAGCAACGCACTCACCAAACTCACAAAAAAAAAAAACTTACAGCATGTTCCTCGAACACGAAATTTTTATTTTGCATTCCGTTCGAAAGTTCCCTTGGCGCTCCTTTTGGGATTCACTGGTAACACCTCGCTGGACCGCACTCAAACAGGACACGTCAGACCGATGACCCGGTGAAATGGTTGCCATCGGCGGAATCCACAGATACTGTGAGAGAGAAGGAAGAAGCTTTTCTAACTCTTCTTCTTGTATATTATTCTTATATAGTTTGGTGAAAGGACCAGAATCAAATTCAGTTTTACCCGCTTCATCATGATAGTCAGTGTGAGTCAGCGCACACATTTTACATGACCCCCTGACTATCTTCCTTCCCTTTAAATGCTCCAAATGACAATTCTGGCAGCACATATTAGCAGATAAAAGTTGTTTTTTTCAAAGTTACAAAATTTGCCATATTTTGTATTTTTTTTCAAGCAATGGCATTTCCAGCTTTTCAAATGGAGTCAACAAACATACAGTAAACCTACAGCAACACCTTTTGGGCTCTACTCTCCTGCCCTATGGAGGATTTGAGCTCACTGCTCCTATTACTTGCGGCTCACTAAGTAGGCCTCTTTGCCGTACACCTCGCCGGGAGTGATGAGCAGTGGAGCCCGGACGGCGGCAAACGATGCGTAATAAATAGATCAGTTGAAGAGTTGTCCGTCAGCGGGACCAGGAGATCTTTTCAGGGAGTGTTTCTCACCACATCCTGTGAATTTAGCCCTTGAGAAAACCCCTTGACTCGCTGACGTGCTCGCTCTGTGACGGTGTCCTTTTGCGTCTCCTCCAGGGCGTCGACGCGGCCAAAGCCAATCGCCTCCGAAGAACCGAAGAATGGGGGACGCATGGAGGTTTGGGAGGGTTGGGGGCCGCGTGGGTGGTGCGGCGCTCCTTCAGCGGCGGCTAATTGCGGGCGGGGCGGGGCGGGGCAGGGCGGGGCGTCACGCACGGAAGCCCGGAGGTTGGCGGTGGCAGCGGCGGCGCTGGAGCGTGAAGTAAACGCTACCGGAGCGACAGACGTGTGTTCGACCCACACCAGGTTCCACTTAAGAGTGGCCACCCAACTCGTAATCGGGGGCAACCACGCGCTCTCCGACGCAAATACATGAACCGTAACTGGGAGGAGGGAAGAAAAAAAAAACACATGTTTTCTGAATACGCTTTGCATAAAATATAACTCGACGTCAGATGATGATTTTAGGTATGAAATACACTCCAAAGGTCTTTTTTCTCGGTTTTCTCGGTTAAATAAAAAATTAAAAGATAAAAACTGCTGCAAGGACAAACCATTTCACTTACCTCCCTTCTACCAGATTAAAACCACATTTATCACAAAGGCCTTTTGGACTCACTTAACACGAGAGCACATGCACACGCACTCGCACCGGACACACACACACGCACGCGCGCGCCCGCCCGCCCGCCCGCCCGCCCGCCCGCCCGCCCGCCCGCCCGCCCACACACACACACACACACACACACACACACACACACACACACACACACACACACACACACACACACACACACACACACACACACACACACACACAGAAGGAGCAGAAGGTCTGTTTCGCAGGCGTAACGGCAACAACCTCCAATTTGCATGTGCTGCACAACATCACCAGAGTTAAGGCGTCCAAGACTCTTGAAGCGAGGATCTTTTTTTGGCATCAACACTTTTGTGTGTGTGTGTGTGTGTGTGTGTGTGTGTGTGTGTGTGTGTGTGTGTGTGAATGTGTGGGTGTGTGTGTGTGTGTGTGGGGGGGGGGGGATGCTACAAAACATCTGCAAGGAATACGACCACAAATGTAAACAATTAAAAATCAATCACTTCGTTACGACCCCTAAAATGGTGCACATGCCTGCACACGCCGTGCCGTGGAAGGAGGGGAGGGAGGGGAGTAGAAGGGGATTGGAGGGTGGGGTGGGGGGGGGATGTTCTCGAACCATTAATCAAAGGCATATTTTTGGACGCCTTGCACGTGTGAGGTGACATGCGATAGCGCCGGGTGCCAGGGCGTGGAAATGGCAAACACATGGGCCGCCAGCGTTTCGCTTCAGGCGCATAAAACCCCCATTATCAGCAGCAGCAAACACAAACACACACACGCACACACGCACACACACACACACACACACACACACACACACAGGAGGAGGAGGAAGGGATTTTTTCACGTGGGAAGTCATGCACAGAGGTGAACGCCGCCAACAGTAGCCAGGAACCAGTCGTACACTCTCGCTTTCTCACACGCACACACACACACACACACACACACACACACACACACACACACACACACACACACACACACACACACACACACACACACACACACACACACACACACACACACACACACACACACACACACACACACAAACACACGAACACGGTTGTCCTGTGGTCCCTCGGTGGGTTAACCTCAGCAGCAGTGTAGTCAGTGAATTAATGAGGGATCACATCACAAAGTCTGTGTGTGCGTGTGTGAGTGTGTCTGTGTGTGTGTGTGGGGCGACCGCCGTTGCACTTGGGCTCCAGCGAACCACACATGTGGATGGAGCGAACACGGGTGGGGTGGGGGTGTGAGACGGAAACACCAGTCCGACAGCGTTCAGCAGCACTCAGCAGCTTCTCTGCGGCCGAGCCTCAGAAAAGACCGACATCGGTGAAAAGGAAAATATCTCCCAGGGCGTTCCGAAGCAACACGTCCTTGTTTCGGTTCAGTTTAACACACAGTATGATATTAAAAAAAACACACTGATAAAATCTGGTATCTGACATATTTTCACAATAATAAGATATAGAAGATATAGAAGAAACACAGACATAGTGGGGAAAAAAAAACGAACTAATTTCTATTAGCCATCCATCAACACAGAAGGTTCGATTCTGGCCAATTCCTTCTTTGAGATTCGGTTCTTGATGAGTCAGTGAAAAGAGTCTTCTTCGATTTTTCAGACTCTTTCCTTTGCCCGGTTCGGTCGGCGTGACGCGCGCGGCGAGGGAGGGAGGACTCCCCCGGCCAGAGAGTCCTCTGACGCAAAAATCGTTGAATTCTGTCACAACCATCCGGTTTGGTGGACGGCAAAGCGTGAATCAGCCGGGTTCGATATCCAAACACGCCAAACGCCGGGACTTTAAACTCCTCCAGGGTGATTCTTTGTCGCTTTGCGATTTCCCGAGTCAAAGATTCACTCGTTTGCTGAATCGAAACTTAAAGGAGCTCGTCGGGCGCGGGTCTGGGCGACTTGGGGTGCCGGGCCTCTGTGCCGGGCTGCAGATAAGGAGTGTCCATGGAACCGGGAAAAAAAAAACCCAAACATATCTTTTGCCAGAGTGACTCCTGACAGCCGAGTCATTAAAATAATGTGTTTGGGAGGAACGGATCGTCGGCGAATCTTGCATCACTATTGCGGTCGCTAGGGCACAGGGAGGCAGTACCGTCAAGTACCGTTTTAACAGTCTCAACCTGGGCCATTTTGGCCCTAGAACCACACTTTGCCAAAACATCAATCCTGCAAACCTTGAAGAGGGTCCCGGTAGAGAGGTGATCTGGGGGTTGGGGCGGGGTGTCTGGGACCTCGGGCGGGCGGGGCCAGAGACTTCCTGGTCTGTGGCTTTAATCTGAACATCCAAGCAACCCATCGGTACCACCACCGCAACCGGCGCAATGCCCGCTGTGACGGAGCGAGCTGGAGGTCGCCAGACGTGTCGACACCAGAGGTCAGGGGTCGCAGGGTGAGCAGCCCGAGGGAGAACAGGATTGCGCATTATTATTAGTCGGAGTGGGTGGAAGGAAAAGACGGAGAAACGGGCGGCGAGACGGAGAGGCCGGTGGAAAAGGAGTTACAGGAGGAAAATAAATAACAGTCGGGACCACCGCTGGAGAGGTGGGGGTGGAAGAGTCCAAACCTCCGGTCATTACCGACGATCCCCACCGACCGATTAACTGTCACATCCCATAGTCGTCAGGCCTCCCTTTGTACGTGTGACACTCGTTGCATTTAGGTTTATTTTTATCGTCAACTGCCAATTAACCGAGGTTTTTTTAAGATTACGCTCTCTCGCCGTCTTCTTTCCTTTCACCCATTTTTTTTTTTTCCATCTCTCTCTTCTGCGTCCCCGGGGGTTGGGGGCATCAGCTGCCATCAGCTGCCACCTGTCTCTACCGACTCGGGGTTCAGGTCCCACTCTGGACCACGGAAAGAGGGTTACACAGCGACAGACTGATCAAGGTGTGGAACTGAAGAAATGCAACTCTGCTCAAGTCATTATTTGACCCATTTGGAATAAAACAAGGTGAGACTTAACATTGCAAAGTGCAAAGAAAAGCGTGTTTGTATTGTCGTAGGCTTTGATTACTTGAATTATAAATGAATTATTTTTATTTAATTTATTGTTATTGTTACTTAATTTTTTAAATTAAGTAATGTAATTGTTACTGTATTGCTGTGTTATACTGTTGTATACTGTACTGTATATCTCCATACTCACTTTATTCTAATGTACTTTACTGCACATATCTATATGTATATACAAATAGCCAATCCCATATACATACCTCTATTCCCTTTACTTCTATTTTGTACCCCCACTCTGTATCATCGTTTTGAGTCTTATTTTATTCTATTTTATTTTAATTATTCTATTCAGTAACTGCATTATGTTTTAGGAATCAGTAAGTTTCAGTTACAGTAGTTAGCGAGGTAGGAATAAGGTTAGATATTATGTTCGGTTTAGTAACTATTGTGCATAATCTCTGGGTGCGTTGCAAAGACATTTCACCGCATATATGTATGAAAGTATGTATATGTATGTGACAAATAAACCTCTTGAATCTTGAAACTTGAATCCAATTAAAGTGGTAATCCGTGAGACAAAAAAGAAAAAAGAATCCCATATTTTGATACCTATTTTTTAACAAGCACTTCATAAGAAACAGCCATTGAATATATTTGCGTTATGCAAATATACCCATGCCCTCCTCCATATGCTGATTTCACTGTTGTTGGTGGGGTCCGCCGCCTTCGCCAATATCAACAAGAATGCAAAAAACTGTGGCGAATTTGGTAATGTGGATGAAAATTCACAAAAAAATGTAATAAAATATCCCTACTACTCCATGTGACCAAGACAAAAAAAAAAGGCAAACTTTGGAGAAAAGAAGGTGAACGTCCTGGAGCTCATTTATTCCGGGACTTGTAGCGACCTAACACAAGCGAGACCTTTTGGATTACCACTTTAATAACTTGCATAACTAACGAATCTTGACAAGTGAATTTGTGAATTCAAGTATTTTCTTCTGTAAATAAAAATCCACGACACTGAGTAAACTCCAGCTAATAGACTGACTCGAGCACACGCAGTTGAGGTTGATACACCGCGTTGGGAGGGTGCCGAAGTCGGCCCCCCGCCCCAAAACCCCGTCACGGTAGCGTGGAGCGAGTGTGCCAACCCAAACGTTTCCATTTAGAAGGAGAACAGTTCTGCTCAATTCATCTCTCCCTCCCGGGCCCGGAGGTGGGGTCCCACTTCACGTTTATTCGCGAATAACCGACCCTGACACACATACTGATGGAAGATTACGGAGCGAGCAAACACACTTTGGAGGCTAAATATCACCTCCCCGCGCGCTGGCTAATTGAGCCGTGTTTGTCTTGGCCCCGCCGACGCCGGCGGAATATCGAACCGAATTGGGATCCGACGCGGCGCTGGGGCCCACGTTTTGGAAGGGAGGAAAAAAAAAAAAATTTGAATGACTACGTTGCCAGAGGAGCCAGAAGCGGAGGTATTTCTGAGGCTGTACGAGGTCCTTGTTTCGAGGGAGGCGTGTGAGAAAGCACGTCCCCCCCCCCCCTCAGATAAAAAAGCCCGACTCGAAAGTTTTCTGCGACTCCAATTTCCAGAAAATCTCGTCCGCTCGGTCCGGTTCAGGGTCGTGGTGTAACCTTATCCGCGCTCGTCCGGATCGCACATTCTACGGCGGGCGTAATGTATTCATGTATTCGTGCAGCTCTGGCTGAGGGTGAGGGTTGGGGTTGGTGTATCAGGGGACTGGACATTTTCTTGAACTTGTCTCTCTCCAGCTTGAAAATACAATCTGACAGGTGCGGTTCGCGCTACTTTTTAAGGACGATGAATCAAAAGTCTCTCAAAAGGATAATACAGCCGTTGAGAAGGGTTCGTATGGCGCGCGGGGTCTTTTGCCAGCGGCGACAAAGAAGCAAAGAAAACCGAGGAAGAACTGCGTCGAATTCCAAAAAATGAATGAATGGAGTAGTAACCGGCCCGTCCTTTAAAATGCCACCGGAACTAAATGATGACTCTTTTGATCAAAAAGCCAGTATAAATAAAGAATCATCAGTTAAATCCCGATCCAATGAAATCCAATGAGACGAGCCATCGAGGGAATGATTTGATTAATTTTTGAAATGACAATGAATTCAAGAAGTGATCGTCTATTTTGTGCAACACATAGTCACCTCGATATCATGGTAAAATGCTCAATAGCTTATCACATTGTATTTCTTTTATTTTATTTAAATCTATCTGCTCAATTCGGTAATTGAGTATTTCATTGGATCTGTGACCGATGACACATTCAATTTAACGGGATTGATCAGAGACTCGTGCTTATTTGGGTACAACATATACTATCATAGAATAATACAGAATACAATAGGCGTAATAGTACTCTTCAACGGACAAAAAAAAAAAACAGTGTCGCATGTTAGCCTCCATGGCCGAGTCTCCGTCTCCAAGGGAACACCAGCGCCACGCCACCCAAACACTTCAACACATCTTCATAGTTCGCAATAAGACGAGTGTGAGTGATGCAGTGGGAGACCCAGATGGATAGACCCGCTGTAATGAAGACGAATCCGCCCAATCACTCCCACACGCACACGCACACGCACACACACACACACACACACACACACAGTAGTGATGAAAGACTCTTGAACGATTCGTTCGTAGCAAACAAATCTTTTAAATGACTGGGACGTTAGGAGTCACTTCCCAGTCATTCCAAGGCAACTAACTTCGAACTGAAAATAATAACTGGGGACTGAGTTAAAGCCCAAGGGCACAATCATTATTGAATGGAACTGATTCACACGTTTCATTCCATTTTTTTTGCGAGAGCTCCGCATCCATCAGCGCTGAACCGACTTTTCTGCCCCTTGTCCATCGTTCACCAAAAGAACGAAGGGTTGGAAAAATGGAAACGACTCTTTTCACCGGGCCGAGTCGCCAGGAACCGAATCGCAGGAAAAGAGTCGAACCTTTTCGTCCGCCAACACACACACACACACACACACACACACACACACACACACACACACACACACACACACACACACACACACACACACACACACACACACACACACACACACACACACACACACACACACACACATTAGATAAGACAGCTCCCTGACTGATTACTTTCTGGGCTGAAGTCGCCTCATTGTTGAGCCTGTCCCGCCCTGTGATGTGCTTTGTGTGTGCTTTGTGTGTGTGTGTGAGAGAGAGTGTGCGTGCGTGCGTTCGCATGCAATGTCCTGTTTCACATCAAGCCAGATCTGCCCTGTCAGACACGCCTCTACTCCCAGCGTCCCGATGTCATCATTCATGTGTCCTTATTGTCCCTTTGTGTGTCGCGTCGGCTGCGTGAATAAAACGCAGAGTCGGTGACTCGCCTATTTCCTCCAGATCAAGAGAAAACAAACCCAACACGAAACAAATTTCGTGAATCGGGCATTACCGGGTCCTCCGGTTTTTGGACGCCGTGGCCGTCGTGCAGGAAGTCCTCGGGCAGGTGGTCGCGACGGATCAGGGTGAACTCCGGGATGAACACCGCCTCCCCATCGTTGGCCCAGGCGCCGACCTGGAAAACGGACAAAAGATCCAAAATCCTGAATAGAAGCATTAAAATGTGTTGTGCCCTGTGAGCGACGGTCATTTCAGAGTCAGTGTCCTAATTTGTTTATTCCACCAGGGGCGTTTACGTGTACAAGGAATAAGTCTGAGAAAAAATACATTAAAAACACAATAAAATAAAATACAATAAAAAATTGAATACTTTTACTTTAATTTATATACAAATTGCCAAATATACACAAAGAGCCGAAAAATACAAAACAGAAATAGAAAAATGTATAAAAAAATACACAGACAATGAATAAAAGATACACAGGAAGCAATTATACAGATGCATTTCTCGTCCCCTTAGTATTGATGGAATGGTTTCCATTGAATGCATTGAAAATGAGATTTCTGTTAATCATGATTTACTTAAAGTGGTTATCCGTGAGATTATTTTTTCCTGTTTTTATAATGCTTTGTAAAAAAAGCCATTCGGTGTATTTCTGTTATGCATGTGCTCCTGCATACAGGGTTCGCTGTTTCCATTGTTGGTGGCGGGCTCAGCCACACAAGAAGTGAAAGGCAGCTGTGGTGAATTGTAAGGTTTGGATAGTAGAATTCGATATGGTTTGATAGCTATTTTTGATCGGTAAACTGTCAATATGGATGAATATTCCCCCCCCAAAAAAATTTCCCCTCGACGTTACAGTTTCGAATGGCATTCTGGGAATTCTATAGTGTAATCCACCCACCGCAGACCATTTTATGGATTGCCACTTTAAGCGATACACTTTCGTGGTTGTCATCTTTGGCTATTGTTCTCCATTAAAATTCCCCCGCACCAAAAAAAAAATAATAATAATAGTATATAGCGGTAGTGTGGCGCTGTGGAATTCAAAACATAATACATCTGATATCAGGAGGCATGATGGAGGTGGTGGTGGAAGCGGGAGGGGGGTGTCAGGGTCAGGGAGAGGTGCTAAGGGCAACTGGGATGGGGTCCGTTAGCAGCACAGCGGGGCCCTCACACACACGCACGCACACACACACACACACACACACACGCACACACGCACACACACACACACACACAGGGAGGTCCCCCCAGCTGCTCTGCCTGGGTCATAAACACCCCACCATGACCCGGGTCAACTGCCTTGCTCTGGGGCTTCTGCCAAGTCGGAGCTGACAGTGAGAGAGAGCAGGGGACGGCGGGGTTCGAGGGCGGCTTCTGGGGGGGAGGTGGGGGGCTGATTCAACCTGATTTTAGGGGGGGGGGGATAATTCGCTGCTAGGCAACTGCAGTGAAACACACACCGAACAACTGTGGGAAAAGGGCCCCCGAGAGGAGACGCTTCAGGACGATTAATCAAATCTGAGCGAATGAAGCTCAACTGGCGGCTCCAGGCCCCGTCGGGGACGGCGTTGGGGACGACCGGGCGTCGAGCGAGATTGACGACGTCTTCCTTCACGCGAGGTCGATTCAATCCAATCGCTCGCTTGTTTCGTTGGATTTCATTGGACTGTGTTTTAATTGATTGACACTTTCAACTGAATGGCTTTCTCGTGAGAGAGTCATTGTTCCTTCCTTCCTTGTGTTGGGAAGTTGGAGGAGCGAAGCGATAACACGCCTTGGTTGAACCAATGTTTTTTCACCGCGTCGGGATCTGCAGTTATGCAGCCGGCGTGTCCCAATTTTTAAATAAGTAAAATAGACAAAAAAAAAAAAAAAAAAAGTTGATTATTTATCTTGTACTTCTCAGTTTTACACTACTTTTAAGTGACTCACCAAAATAAGCATCCATCCATGTTTGTTTACACTGTCGTTTAGACACGGACACGGCTTTCCAAACAGGAAGCGACGCTGCATTCATGCGAAACTCAGAAAACAAATTTGTTTCCAGTGTGATGATGCGTTCACTGGAACTCGAAAAAAATTATTTTTATTTAATATTGTCTTCTATATTTTTCTTATCCATTAAAAAGTTCTTTGTGTGTTTATTTGCTTATTTTTCCATTTTTTTGCTTATAAGTTTAATGCTTTCAAATACAGGAACTTTTTTCTGGACCCGATCCGTCAGACGTGGCGTGGTGGGGTGACAATCCGTGGTAATTCCCCCGTGTTGTGCAACCTGACTAGGGTGAAAGGCAACCGTTGCGGCGCCGTCTCGGAGGAAATTCAGGTTCATCGGGAATGGCACCCAGCGTGACAGCAGCAGTCGTGTAAGGTGTGATCGGACCAAAGTTGCGCCATGTTTGGAGCCACCCTCACAAGCTGATTTTCAAGCCTGACTTGTGGAAATCTTCCAGGGAGGAGATCCTGTGTCATTTCATCTGTTTACCCTGAGTAACCCTCAGAGCGCATTTAAGATTTGGTACCACTTAAACGTAGAACATTATCCTTTGTTTATCACTATTAATGTGAATTATCATTCTGTTTTATCAGTTGCTGAGGAAATGTTTTTAATTTGTAATTTTATGGAAATATTAGGTTGCTTACTCACGGTGTAAACAGCTAGAGACGCAGTGCTCCGTTAAGCAACAAGTGGATGAAAGTTAAGATGAAGAGATGAACCACTTAAAGCAAAATGAAAACTGTAAAATGCTTTACAAGCATATTGCTTTATTTCTCCGGGAAATATATATTTTTTATGGGAATATATATTTTTTCCCTCAATGTGTTTCAATTTATTGTTTTTCTTACCATAAACATGACATGCAGAAGCATTCTGAGACCAAACTAAGTGGAAAAAAGCCTTAACTGCCATACGGGACGCTCTGATTCACAGCATCTACGCGCACTGACATCACCACTATTGCATCAGCGCACGTCCTCGGCGTCAGTGACGCTTCAAATTAAAACGTTTCGCAAACCGCAAGCCGGGGCGCCGAGCCCAACGCACGTCCATCCGAGAATTAAAAAGTAAACCGGGAACACGCCCACCGTAAAACTCGCGATCTGAAGGGCCGACTAACACACGCACTGTGAAATAAGACGACCCAGGCAGTTTTTATGAGCTGTCTTGTTTCAGAAAACATGCGGTTCAACGAGCCATGCAGACTGTGTCTTGGTGGCACAGTGCATTGCAGTGCTGCCTCACAGCAAGAAGGTCCTGAGTTCGATTCCTGCCTGGGACGCTGTTGGCACCGTGCTCCGGGCGGGTTATCTCCCAAATGGGAGCCTTTCTGTGTGGAGTTTGCATGTCTCCCTGTGCTCACATGGGGTTTCCTCCACCTAACGTCAGTATGGACCACCACCAAAAACATGCACACATCATCGTCTGACCAGCGATGGACACTCGTCACCAGGTCCCTGGGTGCGTCCACGAATGCTGCCCACTGCTCCTGGCTGCCCCCCCGGAGGAAGGACAAGCCAAGGATGGGTCAAATGCAGAGGCCTCATTTCACCGGCCACCATCCAAAGCATGTGTGTGTGGTGTGCTGTGTGACAATTAAAAGATTTGCCGCCTCCTACTACGTCAAGTGGGGACTCGTTAGAACGAGGCCGCCCCCCTATCTCATTTACTGGAACCGCTAGAAATATGTCGAAGCTAAGAGCTAAGCATGGGAACTGCTCTGTTGTTGTCTGCACAGACCAGCACAAATCTTTTAAAAGAAAGAGGAATTAATACCAACTGTCTGTGACAAAGCTGCAGAGGATGGAAATGTTAGTATTTAAATAAATAAAAAATGAGCTGTGTGTTTCTTTTACTGTTTTTGAGGCATACCTGTCAACCCTCCCATTTTTCCCTGGATTCTCCCATATTTTACCCTTCTCTTCCACTGTCCTCCCGTTGAAATATTTCCCCGTAAATCTCCCGTATTAACCTTTCTTAAAAACAGAAAAAAAGGGGGGGGGGGGGGGTTGGCGGTAACGTTGACAGTAGGCTGCACCGCGCGATCCGCCGCGCTTTTCTCCAAACAAAACCAGTAAAAACAGCGTTTTTATCGTTGATGTATTTATTTTATGTATTTTTTATTTTCCTCCGTTTCCTAATGGAATGAAACAAAAAAAATGTCCCATGCGTAAGCCACAAACAGTTCCGGAGTGGTGTTTGGGGAGCAGCAGCTCATGTGCATTTAAAGCGACACACACAGAGAAACAGCCTGTCGAGAACAAGAGGGGTGTAAAGGCATGTTAAAATGGCTAGAATGCATAATCTGAGTGGTATTTTCAGCAAAAAAAACTCCAAAGACATGTTTTGGGGACCTCAGAGATCTATATTTACTTTTTGTAAAGGAGCATAATATGGAACCTTTAAAGCATAAGCATCGTCCGTGTTTCAAAAACTGAACTCATACATTATCATTCTCGACGCATCCACCCTCTAAACTTTTGTCTTTTTTTCTTCATTTATTTCCTCAAATACCTCTGGTGTCCTGATGACAAATTGGCTGGACAACATTTTGGAACCACCTGCTTGAGCGTTCAAACTCAGAACCCCCCCCCCAACCTGAAAGGCTAATGGTGCATGACAGCCAAACTCTCCCTCTCTCTCATTGGAGCCTTAAAAAAAAGGGGGATCTATCAAACTTGTTTCCCTATGAAAACACGCTCGTCGTTTCGTGGGCCAACGTCAAGCATCCTAACCAACCCCCACCCCCACCAGGCCGAGCCATTAGGGTCTGGCACGGGTCCGGACGCCTTCGACTTCCAAAGAAGTTCTGGGTTATGTTCGCTTGTAAAAAAAAAAAAAAGGAAGTAAGGAAGGAAGGAAGGAGTACCGGCACTGGAAACATCCTCCTTTTGAGGACACGTTCACTTCAAAAAACCACCAGTGTCTAAATTTACATTACTCCGTTAAACAGGAGGTTCTCACCCCTTACAGGGCTATTCAGTGTTGAGGCCAACACTGCCACACCTTATTCAATGACGTGTTTTTGTTCATTTCTGAAAAATAAACATGATCCATCCTCCTGGAATTCCAAAACTTCCAGTGAAGTGCGTATCCAGTGTATTTATGTGTATTGCTGGGGGACGGGGTCATAGTGACAAGAAAGTACACCAGGCTACTTGATTCATAATCTCAACTTGACTTGGCAACCCGAGATTCAAAGCGCATGTGCTAAATGGGTTAGGGGAGAGGAAGTGGATTTTGGGGGTGGGCGGGGGGCAAAGCGGGTCCTCAAAGCACATAATCAACAGGAATAACACCAACCCGATATTATAATTGGGTTTTCCTGAACGTGGTGCCAGCGCCCGATGTTTGGGTGGAAACTGTTAAAAGTAAGTGACTTCGTCCGCGGTACGACGGGGCCAAAACCCCTATGTTTGGCGGCGGCACTGGCTTTGATTAATAAGGTCCCGACCGATGTTTAGATAAGGACACCCTTTCTCAAGACAGGCTCCTGTCTCGGTGAAACCTAAGAGGCGAGGGATATTTTAATCCACTTTAAAAAGAGGGGGTCTAGGCGGACTTCCATCGAGGACACATTGGATTGGATGAGGATAACATTATGGTGTTCTTTTCCCCATCCAGTGGATTACTCCTCTTAGGATATTGAGGAGCCCTGTACCCTGCCTGAACGTTTTCTTTGCCATATCAGTTCCCCGCCCCCACACATCGATCCATGGGAATATTTTCCCGTTGAGGAAACGTGGGATTTTTCAACGGCCTACCTCAATATTTGCTCATTACAGACCAAAGCCCTAGGCTACTGGAGGATCTCGGCACCAATAAAAGGTAAAACTCATAAGGGCCGTGACAGGGTCTTGGCTCGGTGGAGGCAACGAGACACCCTTCAGTGCAAAAGAGAGAGCGAGAGAGAGAGAGAGAGAGAGAGAGAGAGAGAGAGAGAGAGAGAGGGAGAACACTCCTGGTTACAATTTTCGCTGCAGACTGACCCGTGGGATACCTGCGCTGCAGCAGCCCGTGACTAAGTGTTATGGGAGAGATAAATGACCCCCAAAAAAACCAACCCCCACTTTCAACACATTCTCTGATTCCTGATGGATTATTTAGTTGTCTTTCCGTTCAAGCTTCCTTCCTCCTCTGAAGATGTACCATGCCTTCTCCCCGCCTTGTGCGAGCCAAGTTCCTCTTGCACAGTTCCTCTTGAAAGTTGGAGCCGGACTTTAGCCCTCTTCAAACTCCTGCACCTTTGTACACTGCCGTCGGAAGAGAGCAGTAAAACCTTTAATGAGCAATTTTTCCTCCCGGCTCTGGCCTTGTCATCACAACCTTTTCTAAGGGCTCAAAATGATTACCGGACAATCTCCGGAGGAGTTATCATAAGGTGCAGGAGGTGCAGGACGCTCTCTACACCACATGAATGCCCCCGGTGGATATACTGTAGATGTTTTCAACTGTACGACCCGGGCAAATGGTAGGGTTTCATGGGTTGAAAGGCGTGAGCTCATCTTCACATTCATCTTGGGGGGGGCTGGGTCCTCAAAGCTGAGATGATCGACGACCTCAAAAACCAATGGACCAAATTAGTTAGTTTAACCTGGGCAGATGGTGATTTCTTTTCTCCCACATGCATAGGGAAAGGACCGTGTTATGATCTACCAATAGGTTGAGAGTCAAGAGCAAAAAGTGTGTTTTAAGGCGGCGCATTGCGTCACCTTTATTTCTCATGACACAGGTGAGCGCCACTCCTTCTTCCTGTCTGAAGCAACTTGTTCAGAATGCAAGCCAGGTTTATCACGGGCTCGTGAGATAAAAATCTCCGTGTGCTGTTGGCAACATCCTTATTGACAAGGGAGGCAAAGTTGAGCGCCGGACCGAGGACGAATCAGATTGTGTTTGCTTCCTCAGCAGGGCAAGGACAGCAACAACACACACCACCACTCAGGCACAGCGCAGGGCGCATCGAAGGCTTTTTGGAATCACTGCCATGCCAGTGAGGAAACATGGCAGAGGAACCTAAGGATTTACCCGCACGACCCGCGGAGGCGACTCTAACCAAGGCGGTTGTCCCGCAACACCCGTGTTTGCAGCGGAGGAAGTCTAGGGACTGGTTACCTCCCAACCTGTCGCTGGTGAGGAGTGGCAGCAGGAAGCTCGCCGGGCTGCTGGCCGCGGAGGCACGGCCGACACCCGTCAGCGACTGGGAGTTCATCTACCGTTCACATGCAAACATAGTTGCTCCAGCACCGCTTTTGAAGACTTGCCGAACGGGAACCAAAGACGAATGGTATGAGGCTCCAGTTCAATATGCTTCCTTTGCAGGTTTTTCACCATGTTGCACCGTGCTTGTACCACATTTTCCTTGCATCTGAATATCAGTGCTTTTTAAAGATGTCAATGTATTATGTCCTTGTTATGTCCATGCACGTGGAACATACTAGGACAGTGTTTCTCAAATAGGGGTACTTTGGAGTACTGCAGCGGGTACTCCGATCCACTGCTAAAAAAAAAAAAAAAAGTTCAACCTTTTTAAAGTTTTAAAGTGAATGAAAGACTTTTCCGGCCTAATTGAAGAGGAACCGTAGCTGACGCAAATGTGACAATTGGTGCCACTTTAACGCAATTTTATTGACAGCAATGAAAGACCCGACGGGAGCACTGACCGCAGGATAGTGGGGCGTTGGGCAACAACAAACAACGCCTCTCAGACGATAACTCCTAATTAGCCTTGGCTGAGCCACAAAAACATTTTTTTACTGCATCTGAAGCAAGACGAGGAAGTTGATAAAACCTCGGCAAGTGCAGTGCTCAGGGCGAGAGCAGAAATGCTTCATGAAGCAGTTTTGACTGGACTTGTCTTTCCTTTTTCAGGTGCAGGCCCATGCAGATGTGAATAGGGGCAGGTGCTTAAAAAAAATAATAAAAGGCACATGGACCCCCCCAGCTTCGTGCACGTGCCTGTACAGGTGCATTGTGGAAGTGGGACATGGGACGACCGCAGGAAGAATCTGAACTGTACAAACTGTAAAAACAACATTTGCTGTACATTTGTATTATAATATGAGCCTTAACAAAAAAACAAGAAAAAACTAATTATATATACAAATTGTATATACAGATATGTATATACATATCTGTATATACAAATAGCCTATCCAATATACATAACTCTATTCCCTTCTATTTTGTACCCTCGCTTTGTATTATCTTTTTGAGTCTTATTTAATTTTTATTATTAATTATTATTATTATTATTATTATTATAAATTGTATCCTTCTTACAAGTAACCATAAACATTACAATATATTTCCCATATTCATGCCGGGAAGAATCTTGTAATACGATTTCAGACACCCCTAAAGTGGGCCATACCATTACGCTGAGGCTCGTGCTCTGCAGCTCAGCTCAGGAGGATATTTTTTAAAAGAAAGCAAATAAAAACAGTGTGTTTTTATTTATCGTTTTCACTTTACATCCATCTGTCCATCCATCCATCTCTATCACCCTCGAATGACTCTTGGATGATGGGGATTTCTCGAGTCCTCAAAGTTATCAGCGAGTTTGATCCCTTCTGGAAGGCTCGTATAGAAATAATATGGCAACATCGGCAAGGGAACCCCTTCAATATCTTTCTTATGAGTACATAAGAAAGATATTGAAGGGGTTCCCTTGCCGACAGTATTTACAGTATTTACCAAAGGTCCGCACCCCAATTTTTGGGGTGCGTGGCTCGTACCGATGCTCTTCGCCCACCAAACAGATGAGGATGATAAATCTCCGGCCGGGGGCCCGACAGAGGCAGTCCAGTCGTCTTAATATCACAACAGTCGAGGCCGCGACGCTAATCTGTGCAGCAGACGCGGCGCGGTCTCTGCGCTCAGGTAACGACTGCTATTATATTTAATGCGGAGGCTTTTTAATGAGGCCCCGAAACAAGCTGTGACAGCTTAGCGGCGACGGACGGAGGCCAGGGCTGAAACGCAAGACCCCCCCGCCCCCGGAAAAAAACGCCGCTGGAGGGCTTACCTTAATACGATGCACAGCGTGCTCCACCGCAGACGCCGTATCACCGAGACTGTACGGGAGCCCAGCCAACAGTACCTGAACTGAACCTAAAGTAAATACTCGGAGATTAGGGATGCTAATTACGATTTTTTTAGTTGTTTTTAGTTGTTTTATTTGGAGGGACGACGCACGGCATAACTCTTCCCATGCGCGACCAAAAGTCGAATATTCCGGTACAGCCCTTGATAATAATCGGACACCCACAAAAGAAATCCCCCGATGTGTTTAATGGACTGTCCCTCCCAGTGACGAGCGGAGCAACTGAAAAGTTTTGTTTTTCCACAAGCCCTTGTACGCAGCATGGAAGCGGTCAACGATGACAACTAAACAATGTCGACAATTGTCTTTAATTTTCATATCCTCCTGTTACTCATCAGCAAAAAAATTTAATACAAAAAAAAAAATATATATATATAAATATATTATTTTATTATTTGGGGTGATCAGGTGAACACAGCCCAGATACCCCTTGAGTTGTATTTAAGAAATAGATTGCATAGCCTGTATTTGTTTTACCATGCAAGATGAATTACTTTTTTTTTTTTTTTGGTAATATACTCTTTTAATTGTTTAACTGATAGGTTTAATCGGTCATAATTCTTATTGTCAGTTAACGGTTAAACAGTGAATTATTAACATCCCCATCGGAGATGGCGTCTCATCTTGAACTTCTGGGGCATTTTGTAGCTGTAGCAGTGCATCTGTTTGTATTGACTTTTTTCCTCTTTTTTTTCTTTTAATTGAATGCATAAGGCTGTACCCGAGCACACAGCGGCGCTCTGTGTATGTGGACGGATGCACACAACATATTTATCAAAAAAATTACACATTTCCGCTGAAACACTGCATGTTTGTCGAATGTTACATTTCGGATTCAAGGACGATTCAATTACAAGGCTTGAAGTTAGATCAATGAGTCAATATTCCGCTGTGATTGAAGGTTTTTTTCTTTTTAGAATTCAACAGCTTAATAAAGATATGTTATTCATTCATCAATTCATGCATCAATTACTCTCATTTCATCATAACATGTAGGCCTTGCCTGCAGGAAACAGCGGTTGATATGTTGACTGTATTCAATGTTACGTCGGTCATACTAGAGAATGATTATTGCTTGGGTTTAGGGAATAAAACAGAAGATAAGGAAATAAAAAATAAAAAAAACCTCATACTAAACTGCAATCGCAATATTGGTCTAAAAAAATATAAATAGAAAATATTTTCCCAAATGGTTCAGCCCTAATCTCAACCCAATTTTTAAATTCAAATCTTTGTAATTGATCCAGTATTGAGAAAAATTGCTTCGGCCGACTGCAGGGCAATTGTGACCACGTTGTTCAGCGTCGCGATTGCCCCGCCCGCACCCCGATTCAGTGTTTACAAAGCTCCAGGGTTAGATAGAAGAGAAGGCTAGTAAATACGGGGGGATGGGGGGGAATGACATCTGAGAGCTACAAACGGATAAAAAAAAATTTATCTGGCCATGTGTGACGTTTCCTTTGCGCTCCTCTGGGCTCGAACCGGTGGAAAAAACGAAAAGCCCGGCTGTGCGGGTGGCGCTTCGAGCCCTTCCTGGCGTGAAGCGCGTTTCACAAAATCCGCCACATCCTCCCGCGTGCCCCCTCGCCCCCCGACCCCGTCCACCCGCACTTGAAGCTGAGAGAAGAAACGGACCCACACATTACTCACGGCGAATACCTCCCCGATGACAGGGCCCGGACAGTGATTCCACTGTAGGCATCAAGGAGCGGGGCGAATACGCCGAAGCCACGGCAAAAATAACTGCACCGAGGTGAAAAAAATGGGCTGTATTGTCCGATACCACCTCAAAATTAAGCAAAAGATAAAAAAAAAAGTGGATAGAACAGTCAGCATGTACGTTTTGTCATCCAGTCGGTTGCGATACAAATTGAAATTTAAGTTGCCATTGAAGTTGAGAGATTTTTGGGGTGTTCTGGTTCATTGAGGCTGGATTAAATGATGGGAAGAGGGAAAAAAAAAAAAAAGAGGAGGGGAAAAAAAAAAAACCCTATAAGTGAATTGATCTGTCCACTTTGAAAGGGGAAACTGTGGGGTTCTTTTTTTCGTCTTCTTTAGCCCAACAGTTGTGGGTCGGGCAGAGGAAAGCCCGCAGATAAAAAGCTCTTTTTAACAGCTTTTTACACATCTTGACAGCTCAAATTGGCTCTGCTAGACAGGCTGCTGTGGCGTTAGATTTGATAGGGGTCCAGGTCCCATTATGTTAAAGTGCTTTTCGGAGCTGAAAGAATGAACTTTGTCCCAGTTTGCTCCCACTAGAACCCGGAGGGAATCGCCGCGGGACAGATCTATCTCACCATAGGAAGTTATTTGTTCCGTTATTGTTCGGGAAATGAGGACGGGGACGAATGGGGGGGGGGGGGGGGATCTCTTTAAAAGTGCGGGCTGAAAAGGAAGGAACCCACGGCCGCGACCTGACCTCCGGGACTCCTAACGCGCCAACGCGGGACCGAGGACCCCGGACCGGGACCGCCGGGTTCCCACGGCCTCGCGGCGCTCCCGCGTGGCTTCCCCAAACACGCCGGTCCTTCCTGCCCGGGGGGGGGGGGGGGGGGGGGACCTCTCTGCCTCTGCTTTGTCCCCCCGGCTCAGATGGAAGACGCGTCTCAAAGTAGCCGCCCTGAGCGCGGCGTCCCAAAAGGTCCCGGCGTCCGGCCGTCTCGCTGACTGTGCGTGGCGCTGAGTAACGGTAAAATGGCGAAGGACCTCGCCCGCCCACTCTCCCCGTTTACCCGGGGTCTCTCCAGATAAATCAGGCGGTCTCTTCGACGGAGAACACGGGTTGCCAGGTTGGAATGCTACAGATAATACACATAATATATCTGACAACCTGAAGTTGGGGGCGGTGGAGTTGGAGCAACTGCCGAATGAAACAGGGGTAAAGCACACAAGACCAAAAAAAAAGGGTCCCACGACCAATCGCAGTCCGAGCTGGCGCTCGAAACGCTGAATTATCGGAGGGTTTTATGGCGCACCCCGCTGTAATACATCTATTCCAGTAACCAGCATCGCGTCCGCTGCCAAATAACTTCGTTTAGCACCGGTGGCTCAAAGTTTCAAGAAAAAAAAAAACGCTGCTCCCATGGAGGATGGCGGGAAACAGAGCATTTCTTCACACCTCGCACCTCTTCCGCCGTTTTTCGATGACTACCGGGGGAGTCGGTTACAAGCATCGATGTCGAAACGCTCCTCCATCTCGAGACGACATTAGCCTTTTCTTTATTCCTGCTGGATTTGTGGAATCCGCTCTGTTTATCGCCGGTTGCCGTGCTGTTGCCCATGCATGTCGTCAATTTGGGAACAACACAAACATTTCACTGTTTGAAGAAAGCCTCGGGGAGGGAGCCGGATCTATTTCAGGGGGAAAATTAAAGACCAGGAGTTCACTAATAGGCCCATTTGGCGGCCGCGCAAATAAAGGGACCAAATGTATTATGTCACCTGCTCAGCTCCTCCGATCAAAGCAAGTTTAAGAAAAACACAACACGGCCACAGAAATGACTAATATCAAAGGAGGGGGGAGAAAAGAAGAAAAAAAAAACTGCTGGGTCACATTTTAAACTATTTCCTTGTAGTTTTCCATGTTTTCAGGGCCAAGCTGTCTTTGCAGTGCGTGGGAGAAAAAAAAGAAGCTGAGCAGCCGAGACTGGGCTCTGACATAAAAAGCTCTGCTTTCAGTTATCCGCCCGGTTTAGATCCTCCATCACACCCACTAAAAGACAAAAATGCCATTTGTTTCTCTGACCACTGCCTCTCCACATGATGGATGGCCTTGGCCATTTATTATAGTTGGTTCCAGCATGTGTTGCATCTGGGCCCCGGTGTGTGTGTAGGGGTTATGTAAGGATGTGTAACGCTCATTTGGGGTGTGCGTGTGTGCGTGTGTGTGTGTGCACGCGCACGCTCTTATTTGAAGGGGGAGGGCGAACACAATGCAACAATTCTTGTGGTTTCTGGTCCACCTTCAGCTGCACATGGCCGACCGCCAAGCCTAATCACTTTTCCATTGTACAAATATGATGTTTTGAAATATTTTGTTTTTCAAATTCCCCACGCTAACAATCCCCCCCCCCCCCCCCCCCAGAATTCCCAGCAAAGATTGACCGGGACTAAAGGAATTAGCTGCCAGACTCGCCAAAGAACTGAGCAGCAATCTCGGAAGACAAACGTCACTACCATTTCCGTTCTAACGGAATATTGAGACTTGGAGGGACGCAGTTGCGAAACGTTCATTGGGAACGCAACTCGTATTATTTATGTAATCATCAGGTGTTTGTGTAATAACCGCGACAGCTCCACGCTCGCTATATGTATATATCACTATATTTAATTTGCAGTTCGTTGAACCAACCACCGCAAACCCGACCTGCCCAAAACCACCCTATTGACACGGAGCCAGCTGTGAAACTGTCTCAAACCCGCCACCCAGTGGCCATCTTGGTAAATGCGTCACAAATATGTCGGCGAAAACGGGAGAGCTCTGTCTATAAAAAAGGGGTTTATTGATAGTGAATATGGTGACACCCGATGTTAAGGTTAATAACGTCATTATTCTATATACATTCCTTATTTACTTTGTTTTAAACCCAGTTCCAATATCTCGAGCTTGTCGAAATCGGCAATAGGAGCGGCTTCTGATTGTGGCGTCGGATACGAAATCAGTCGCCAGAGTCGGACGTCTTCGATGCGTTCCGGACCCTCGATCAAACGCAGAAACAACCGCACCGCGGGACGCCGGAGCTTTTCCAACCGCGGGTTTCCGACTTTTCCGCAGAAACGAGCGAGGCCTCCGGTGAGTTGCCGCCGTTTGTCGGATTCGGCGTAAAGCTGGGCGCGGTGCGAGAGCAAACACGACAATCCCTCCGACAAAAAAAAAAAAAAAAAGCCCAAAGGGACCGCTGTGGCGAGCAGCTGCGTGACAGGCCGCGCGACAAGTCGTACCCGCCCCGCGGTGTAAAGTGACCGTCGTGGCGGTGGCGGCGGCACGTGAGCGTGCGCGTGTTAATGTGCGTGAGTCCTCTTGACCCCCCCCCGCCACACACACACACACACACACACACACACACACACACACACACACACACACACACACACACACACACACACACACACACACACACACACACACACACACACACACACACACACACACACGTCCAGGTCCTGACAATAGACAATCTACAGGGACATACGGGCCTCATTTGAGAGGGAAGCTGGGAATGCTTTGGGTTTGATTCACACCCCTCACACACCCCAAAACGCCCACACACACACACACACACACACACAGTATATACACAAACAGCTGTCCGCCTTCATCATCATGATTTGAGGAGGGATTATAATTGACAGCTGGGTAGCAGCTATTACAATACACCGGAGCACATGGAGCAGGGGCAGCAGGTTCAGCGAACTGTACGCGCGCACGCCTCCGCGCACGCCTGATTCAAAACACCGCCGTACAATCAGAAGGGTGGCTACCGAGACCACGGGTGATTTACGACGATAAAAGCTAGAACATATTTGTGTAGTAAAATCCCCCCTGGAGAACCTCTTTTGTACCTTCAATTCGCAGCTGTAATTGGGTTGGTTTTTTTTTTGTTTTTGTTTTTTTTTCTGTCTTTCTTTCTTTCTCTTTTCGAACGGAAAAGCTAAGTTGTGGTCACGTGACGAACTTTCAGCCTCGTCCAGATGTGTTTGGCCGACGGAAAGTTAGCGCCGGGCTGATAAGGGCCTGTCATTTTTTGTTTATTTGACTGAACTGATTAAAACATTAAGTCCCCATCCTTTATTTTGAAGCCAAGGATTACAGGAATTTCAAAGGTAACTTATAATGAGTGGATTTTGAATATATTTCTTTTTACTCATACTTGTGTAATTAATTTCATAAATACTTTGACTTATAATAATTCGATACAATAAGTAATGATGAAAATCTTCAATCCTCTATCCATTGCGGTCTAGTGTCGACAGTGCCGCACATGCGGTCCAATGCCTTGAGCCATTATTTCATGTATTTCATGTAAATATATGATGCATGTAACCTGCACCGGTAGATACTTCAAACTGAAGCGACCTTCACAACCCCTTTTCTCAGAGAGGCAGGTACTTGGAACAGCATCTCATCCACACGGGGTCGTGTCTGTGTCTGTTCATCCGGACATTTTGGAGGGTTCAAAGCACTCGCGCATCGGAGCATCTCCACTATTTGGGAAATACTTGCTCGCGGCACCGGCGCACAGCCGCCGGCGAATCCCCGGCGCCAACCGCGAGACACCAGACACGGAGCTGGAAAACGGGCCCTCGCGGTCGCTACCGAGCGCGTACACCTCCCGACAAATGACGCCGTGGCAACGTAACCGCGACGGCCGCACGAATAACTCTGTATTCGTTGAAACAGCGAAGACGGGGAGTCGCTTTGTCGATCTCCGAAGGGAACACTTTCGCTCCATAGTGGTGGAGTTATGACGGCGCCGCGTCGGTTTGTGGGTCTCCCCCCTCGGGGAGCCGCGGCCGCCTGGGTGATCCATCCAGGTTCTCAACTGCGCATGTTCCAGGAGGCGCAGGGAACCGGGCGTCCCCTCTTCGAGCTCCTACGAGACGGAATGACAAAATAAACTGACCCGGGTGGTCAAGGCGGTCACGGTGGTCAAGGTGATCCACGTTCTCTCTCGTCAGGCCGTCGACCGATTGTTCAAAGGCAAACGGGCTCACAGGCTGAAGCTACGCTCTGCGAGCCTCACCGTGAAAACGCATTTTTATCGACGCTGGGAGCTCTGATACGGATCTAATGAATTTGAGAAATCAGAAGGGTGTGAAGAGACAGGCAGAGACGAATCCTACGTTTCGTGGGCTTGTTGTCCCTCGTGCGGGTCTGGCAGCGGTCCAGGCCCCGGTCTTATCAGCTGCTCTTTTCCCCCCTCTAACTCTCCTGCCCGCCGTCCTCCCACGAACCATAAGGATCCTCTAACGAGGCGCCTGGAAAACCGTACGGCCGCCGGTCCCGTGGCCTGTGAGAGCTCAGTCACCGCCGACGTGATGAACCTCGTGCCACCCATCAGTCGGCGATAACGTCACCGAACGACTTAAAAAGTCTGCCGCCTTTTTGGGACGCTGCAGGCATTCCGGAGGGTGCAATTACGCCGGATTGACAGACTCCAATTTTAATGGCGTTGAGGAATGCTCTGGAAAAACGAAAAGAGCATAAATAGTTGTTTTTTTTTGTTTTGGTTTTTTTTTTCCTCAAAACTGTCCCTCCTTTATGAAGACCGTAACACAGGAGATGGCGCTGTCAAGAAATGGGCTTCTTAATACGCTGTGGTTTAAATGCCACACGCACACACACAAGCAATGGATGGGACTGTGTGGGTGATGGATGTGACTGTGAGTGTGAGTGTGAGTGTGTGTGTGTGTGTGTGTGCGTGTGTGTGTGTGCGTACCAGTCTTGAGAAATTATTCAAAACATCCCTGTCATACCTCTGTAATTGCCGCAGTGAGAGAGCTGTCTGCTGACTGATGCCCTTGACACATGGGGCCGGTGCCAAAGTGGCATTTGAGTCCGGGAGGGGGGGTTGGGGGTAACGGGGGCTTGGCACATCTCACCCACCACATTCCCTTTGTATTAAAGAGAGACTGACTGGAGGCGCCATTTTAACTCTAATGCACCATGGGAGATTTATTTGACACTTTGCGTGCAAGTACACACGGGCTCCTGTATGTCTATGTGTACATATATATATATATATTTATATGTAAACATATATGTGTTTGTGAGAGTATGTGTGGCCACCGTTTGTGTGTTAAATAGACGCCGTCTGTAAATTAATCCAATAATGTGTTGTTGTTTTTTCCGCGCATGTGTGCCCGCGGCAAACCCTGGGACCCGTGTTTGGGGATTGGCCCCCGCTACACCACAAATACAACGAGCAAACACAGCGCATGGCAGCGCGCTGATGGACGGAGCGTGTTTGTTATGGTTAGCGTTTGGCTCCCTGCGGGCCCCGGCTGACAAGCGCTCCGTTATCGGGGGAGGGGGGGGGGGCATTTAGTGTCAAACCAGCCGGAGAGAGAGAGAGAGAGAGAGAGAGAGAGAGAGAGAGAGAGAGAGCCGACAGAAGCCCCTGGCTCTCAGACCCATACTGTCTGATATGGTAAATATAAACAGTGTACTGGGAGGACACAGCGCGTTTGTCAGGAAATATTAAAAAAAAGGGGGGGTGGGGTGGGGGGCACTGGACTAGCCTCGGTCTCAACCCAAACTGTTGTGTAAATCGCTCAGCACGCTGTCGTCTGGCCAGATAACACTTTGTCCAAATGACATGTTTGTAATGTGGGCAGTGGGCAGAATCGCTGTGAAGGTATGCAGACTCCCATGTGCCGTGTTGGTTGTCCAGCTGTGAGCTTTTAGGGCATGCATGCATACTGGGCCTCTGGCGACGTTTGGAAGGATAGCAATAAAGTGAAGAAAAAAATATAAAACATCAGCCTAAAAAAATTGCACCGCTGATTCAAAATGAATGGGAGTCTCATATCTGCCGAAGCTGCAGCAGAGCGCTGAGGTTCTCAGTCGTAAAAAGCCTTTAGTGAGGTTGCGCTGTGAGCAGTAATAAATGTTGGGAACCAACATTTTAATAAGGCCTGGGTTGGAAAAATAGCTAACCTATCCTTTAATGGCATCTTACATTGGCATTTTCTGTTTATTTGTGTGTGTAAGGAGGGTGAGATCAATTAAGAATACCGCACTTCAGAATTTAACTTCTGTTTTAATCAGTGCTTGTGTGTGCGCGCGCTCGCGTGCGTGCGTGCGCACATCGATGTGGTTGCAATCAGATACTTACATTAACATTCTCCATTCTGACAGACAGACAGAGCGAGAGAGAGAGAGAGAGAGAGAGAGAGAGAGAGAGAGCGAGAGAGAGGATGGAAAGAAAGCGGGCGAGCGAGAGAACAGGATCCGCGGAGCAGTCGTGGGCCATTAAGATGTCAGCCCACGTCTGCAGCCTGAACAGACTCTCTGCCCTGTCAAGTTGATGGCAATGTGATAGTCAGTCCCTTTCTCCCTTCGCTGCCTTTGTTCTCTGGAAAGAGAGTGCGCGTGGGGACGGCGGGAGAGGGGACGGCCTTTTGAGCCGCAGACAGTGGGTGAATAGAGCCGAGCTGTTAAGCATCAAGCCGCGACGGCGGGCTCGCCGATAATGACTTTATCAGTTGAGCTGGAAAGGTCGGAGCTGCGCGGTGTCAGACGCTCACGCTGCCAGGAAGGACGCCGAGGAGCCCGCGGGCGATGGCGGGGACGGGAGCGTCGGGGGGGCCGGGCGAGCCGAGCCGGATCTCCAGGGGTCACCGGGGGTAACGGGTTACATTCATCCCGCTCCGGCTCCTCCCGTCTCGGCCGCCCCGGCCAGCGACGGGGGGAACTCAGCATCCCAAGGCTGTTGACTTTGGTGTTTCTCCCTCAAACAAACTGGATACCCACCGTCACGCTGAAGAGTTGGAACGAAACGCTGAGCGAAAGGGGGGAAACCAAGCTGACAAGTGCGGGAATACTCACACAAGGGGAACACAGAGAGTCCACCTCATTCGCTCGGACAATGGGGCTTGTATGTAGCCGCGGAAGGTGTCCGCATCGAATTGCGTTACCCATTCAAAAACGAAGGGCGGAGAAAAAAAAAAAAAAAAAAAAAGCGTCTCAAAGCGAGTCCGATAATTGGATTTGGCTCGGGTTGAACGCGAGTGTGTGTGCTCGGAAACGCGGCGGTGTTTGCACAGCTGCGGCGTGCGCCCGGGGTCATCGCGGCGCGGAGCTGGGTTGGGCACCGCTGGGCACGACAACAGGCCCACCTGAGAGTCATTACCCCCCCCCCACACCCCACCCCACCCGCCCCCTTTCAAAAAACGAACACGCCAAACTCCCGAAAGACTAACAGAGCTGCACGTCGACAAAAGGGCCGCTCCTTTCAAGTCATTTTTTTTTTCGACTGCCGTCGGCTTACTATGAAAATACTGTAAAACATTGTTCTGGTTGATCCAAAAAGTTCTGCGGCTGAAGCGAAAATAAGTAAAGGGTAGCCAGCAGAGATATATATATATCCAGAACAAAAGGCTCCAAAAAGATCCAAATCCATCCAGTTAGCCGGTGTTTCGTCTCGCCGTAAATCCTATTCTCCACAGACACAGATACACGCAGAACATCGCTCACTGCACAGTTCACAAGACGATAACGCCGTCCTGTCGTCCGTGCCTCGCTGCCGTCATTCAAAGCGCCCCACAAGTTTGGGGAAGTTTGCGGCGTTCGCACCGTGCTGCCGTCCATTTCGTTATAAATGGAGGTTCGACGACGGCAGCAAGACAGTGGACAACATTTTTCCCCCCCCATTCCCATCTGCTATCGGGTGTCGTTTCGCCAATCAAACCCACCACCCGCTCCACCACCGGAGAGTCGTTCCTTATATGCCGCACCGTGGTTTAGCTCGCCGTACATTAGAATTTTTTTTTTTTTTTTTTTTTTTTTTTTGAAACGCTGAATTCAAACAGATGGACTGCGAGCAAATGCTCCGCCGCGGAGATATTTCAGCAAAGCCTCAAGCTGCGCCCGACGTGACATTGGCAGCGGCAACCGCAGGACCTCACATGCACACAAAAACAGCTGCTTTAAAAACCACCGTTATTGGATTCAAGACCCCGCTCCCGCTGCTTCTGAACTGGCTGGAGTGCACCGCCCGTAGAAATAAATAAATAAATAACAATAGTAATAATCGCTCTTCAAAAAGAACGCCGGGGAACACAAGCGTGTTGTGTGTACTGAAATATCTGCGGACAAAAAAAGAATAATCGGTAAAGGTGAGACCGGAGAGTATAAATCCACATTTTTATTTCTACCGAGTGTAACGGACTCAGTAGAAGGGAGCCTCGGGGTGGTGAAGCACATGTCATCCCTGCAGAGCGACCACAACTCCGAGCTCCAATTGGACGGGTCTGACGGGTTTAGCCAAGGTAGATAGGTTTCACCTCTTCTAAATGTTTTTTTGTTTTTTTGTTTTTTTCTTAATACTTGTTGGCCGTGGCACGGCGTTTCTGTGAGAAGAGTTATTCTTTCATCAGGGCTGAGCGTAAAACCCTGGTGGCACTAAACCAACGTGCGGCCAAGACGGTGGACTGCCCTGCCAAGCACTTGGAAGCCGTCTCTCAACGGTTTGGAAATCTACACGAGCCAAGGGTTTTGGGAAGCACTGCTCCATACGAAGGCTGGCACCGGCTCCGGGTCTTCTCATGGTTTGCGTTGCACGGCACCTCGCCATTGTGCACCTTCCGTCTGACAGGAGTGCGGATCAATTTACCGGGTAGAGTTACTCCGCCGGCGGCGTTTAATGTGGGAAAACGTCTCGACAGGAATAATTTTAAAGAATATTTACCTGGGGTTGGACTGAGCCGCCAGACGCTCGGCCCTTCTGACTGAAATCTCTATCACCCTGAAACAGACAGGCACAACAGCCGTCCTAGATATCTATGTTATGGATGGAATAGCATTACACCCAACTTAATAACTCTCAACTCTTTGTGGAGATAACCAGAGCCTCCTTATCGGCGGCCTTGGGGCTACAGAATTACGTCCAAAGGACGTCCTTGGATTTTAGGCTACAGCGACGGTTCTTGACGGGGAGGGAGGACAGACTGGTACTGGGCAATTGAGACTTAAAAGCCCATGAGCAACATCTTCAATTGCGTTGCGATGGAGATACGGCTTCATAGACGGCGAGAGGGGGATTCTTCATTCCTTAAATCATAAAAGTCTCTTTCAATGGAGCCTCCCTCCTCAAAGGAATTCCTGACGGCATGAGACTCGGGGGTCGGGGGGATCCTGTTTCAATCTGATAGCTCCGAAAATTGCTTCTGCAAAACCAAAACCTTTTTTTTTTTTTTTTTTTTTTTCTTCTTCCTTTCGCGAAACGCGGTCCGGGGCTGCCCCCTCCGTTGTTGCTGGCGTGCGCAACCGGGATGGATTCACAATTTGGGGCTTTCCGTTTCGTGGGCGAGCGGGTCGCCAGGTGACACGGCCGCACCGGAAAGTCGCGTTTCAAATCGAAGGCAGGTCGACCGGGACACCTAAGCTCAAAAGTATCGCTTCGGGGGATCTGGTTCCTGGACCAAATACACCTGCGCGCTTCTTCCAAAACGGGCACGACTTCTTCTTCTGCCCGGAGCGACTGTGAGGCTACAGTACCTCTCCTCCCGAGGATTAGAGAGCAACTGGACCACTGGGGTGAACTCGGTGCCAGTGAACGTGATTCCTCTAGCAGGTGGACAGATAAGGAGCGCCCCATTAATCTTTAAGAGACGAGGTGAGCAGGAAGGAGGGAATTATCGGTCACCGAAAGGACAGGGAGGGGGAAAGACCTTCGCTGGGCAGGTGGGGTTCGGCTCCGCGCTCGTCGGTCGGATGGCAACTACGCAACGGTAATAAAGGAGAACGGACGGGATGCGGTTTCCATGACATTCCGTCCCGTTTCAACCCGACCCTTTTTTTTTGCGTGAGAGCTGAACGCCGGAAGATAAAAACGCAGGTAGACAGTGAATATCTACCCAATTCGCGTTTCGTCCCCCGCAGCAGTTGCAACCTCGGAGATTTGAATGGAAACATATGATCGTGGAACCTCCATCAGGTGATTATGTCATCATTGTGACAGCTGTAATTCACGGCTTTAGAATCAACGCCAGGTTTACACTTTTGCCACAACTTATTCACTTATTTCCCCCCGGGTGATGAATTAAGTATCTATCTATCAATCCATCTCCACTACCTGTCTTCACAAGCTCAATCAAGCACGTGGAGAATGAAGGGTTTGGAGAGGCTGCGAGCGGTGAATGTAAGTCGTCCAGCAAAATACATTTGTGGGGCGTCACAGGCTATAACTGGTGATCGCTATAGGCCTATTTCTTAAAACAACGACTCCGTCATCGACTCGAGAGTACGGTCCGAGTGCTGCGATTGCGACCGGGGTACATCTACAAGAACAAAAATACGGGTAGAGGCGCCTGTTCCATGAAAAACACAGACAACACCAGCGAGCGGGAGAGCCACTTAGTGCCTCTACAGAGGAGAATTGGGGGGGAAGAGGTGAAAGCCAAGCAACACAGTGACAACATATTAATGAGACACAAGTGGCTGAGCTCCGCTGACATCATCCCGACGGGGGGAACGATCCGGGATGCCAGTTGTGCGAAACCATAATCGCCCCCAACCCCCACCCGCCTCCCGCGTCGGCAAAATCCAATGGTCCGACCTTCGGCCTCGCAGAAGTCAGAGGGCACATTTAGATCACAGAGAGGAACTCCAGCTGACATGGGACTCTGTCAGGTATGAGAACTTAAGGACCGGGAAATTTGTTCGGCCATGTCTTGGTGTCGGGGACAAAGTCAGTTGTAAACAAAGCGTTACAAGGGGACAGAGTCTACAGTTTGTCCATCTATAACTACATTTTATAGCATCAATTTGGATATTTTTGTATATTTGGCTTTTTTTTTTTTTTTTTTTGACTGTTAAATCTTTTTTTTATGCTCTCTCTCTGCACAACAATGCACCCATCCTTACCACAACAAATTCCTTGTATATTAAAATGTACTTGGCTGAATAAACTGATTCTGGTTCAAATCCAGAGAAATGCACATATAAGTTTGCGCAAACACAAACACACACACACACACACACACACGCATAATTGCTCACACACCAAACTAAAATCAAGAGCAGACTTTATCGAAAATAAAAAGTTGATCCAAAGTTCTTGTCTTGAAGCCTTGGCAATGTTGTTTTCAATTTTCATGTTGACTAAATCACATTCAATTGAAAAATCAATTGAAAAAACTCTCTAACCCAAACCTAACCTCTCACTTTCCCACACGGATTTACGCACGCACGCACGCACAGACAGACAGACAGACAGACAGACAGACAGACAGACAGACAGACAGACGCACACACACACACACACACACACACGCACACACACACACACACACACACGCACACACACACACACACACAGCTTTGCAGCTGATTGCCTTATAAGAGGATGACCTGCTCGGAGGAGGAAGCCTGGGAGCGGAAGTAGGCTGGAGCCAGGAAAAGGGAGAGGCTGCAGATGGAACCCCAGGGCCCAGGAGCCCAAGAGCAGCCGCAGCAGTTTAGCACGTCAGCGAACGATCCCAACTATCCTTGAACCAAGGGCTGCCATGCAGACGTGCAAAAAGGCATAAAAGGTGCAAAAAGGCATAAAAGGTGGAAAATAACCTTGAAAAGCTCTACACCTAGGCCTCTACAGCCCTCCTTCTGATAGGTTTGTTTGGTTTTTCTCGGTCATTTGAGGTGACGGGGATATTTTTTTGTTATTTCTTGCAAATGTTAATCCAAATCGACAGTTTACTGACCGCAACTGGCTGCGCTGCTTTGTCAGATTCACAGTGGCTGCCTTTCACTTCGTCCATTTCATTTATAAGCCGTGTTTGAGCATTTTATCATGTTCTCTATTGTCTGCGCTGTTTAAAATGTCTGTGTATTTACAGATGGATGCCTTATCTCTCAACCACAAAGTAAATCTACCTGTGGGTATATATAAAGTAACCTGAACCTTTTACTCCTGGCGCACGCCCAATCAGTGCGGAACGGCGGGCCTCGCCACCAACTTTGGAAACAACATATACAACATGCATAACGCAAATACATAGGGGTGGGGGGTAAGAGGGTAAGAGGGTAAGAGAGTGATGCTGAGAGCGTCCCAGTTACACAATAAGGAAAATTAGTACAATAAAATACATCCAAAATAAAAAATACAATGTTTTCAAGGGCTTGAACCCTTGATCGGAATGACAGATGAATAGAGTCGGGGTTAGTTTTCTATTATTCTTATTTTTGTTTAAAAATATATATTTTTTTTAAGATCAGGGCTATTTTAGAGATTTTTGATTAACTTACCCCATTTGTTTGCTTTTTATATACTTTTCACAGTCTGTATGAACCGGACGTTATCTGTAGTGAAAACTTTTACAACCCGCCTCTTTTATCTGATTGGCTCAGTGACATCAGCACCGGAGGGCGGACATTTCGATCGGGCACGGCACCGAAACGAGGCACCGAAATCTGCGTTGCGATTCGGTCCGGAAGATCGTACCGACCGCATAGGAACCGGTGCCGTAGCGGTACGGGGTTTTCGGTACCCTAACCCAACGGGATGTTTGAAACCTCTCGCGGAGTAGAGGTTATTCACAGACGGGTCCGTTGTCAATGTGCATGAGAGAGAGAAAGAGAGAGAGAGAGAGCGATCAATGCACTGGGTGCAGCTCTATAGTGGAATAAGATTTCACCCATTTTAATGTTGATATTTTGACCGTTTAAAAAACAACCTTAAACATACATTAAAGGACAGATGCGATAGGCGGGGGCCAACTCGCAATACACCGGGGGAAACCCCGACCTCCAATTACGGTAGTGACATTGAAATGTTCAAATCCCTCCGGATTATCAACAACCCAAGTTTGACGCAAGTATAGATGCTTACGCGTCCCGGTCTCTATGAGCAACACCGGCCTGTGACTTAGTTTGTAAAAACCAATCCCTGAATCCCCCCCGAATGCAAAGCGGCGTGAGCATCACCGCTGTCCTGCTAAACCGAGCTCGTCCCGCTAAATTATTACTCTGCGTCTTGTGATCCTGTCGTTTTTCATTTTTTTGACACCCCACCCCCACCACCACCCCCTCCCGCCCCCGAAAAACACCCCCCCACCCGGCACATATTTGGCACGCTCGCCGCCCCCCCGATCGTGTAATGATTTGCCCCGTAACTATTTCTGTGGCGGCGCGGCGGTGGAGCGGTTGGTACCTGCAGCCACACACATTCCTGCCGCTCCGCGCTGCCAATCACTGTCAGGGAAGGAGTCGTCTCACTCGGGGGCTTTCAGCGGCCGGCTCTGTTTACTCTCACCCGCCTCGGCGAGCGCGCACTAAAAGAAACGCGCGCTCTCTCTCTCTCTCTCTCTCTCTCTCTCCCTCTCCCTCTCTATCACGGGCGTACGCCTACGCGGCACACGAGTCCTCTCAGTGTGTCATCGGAGTCAATTTAGTAAACATGGAAATTCGCCCCCATTCAATCGAATCAGGCGATGACAATGTTTGCGATTGTCTTTCTTTCTTACGGGCTCTCCGTTAGATATAAAAGTAGAATGAGGGCTGGATGCTATTATGATGTTTTATATCGGCTACGGAAATATCCCATCACGCATACCTCGCTGAGTAGTTTCAGTCGAGGAAATCCCTATTGTAATCCGATAGCTAGTTACTCCACCTCCATTTAGTCACATTTCAGTCGGGTTCTTGGATCATTTTCTGCACGAGGACCTGTCACAGTGAGACCCGCAATGTAAAAAAATAAAAATAAAAAGTAACTTTAATGTTTGTAATAGTTTGTTTTTATTCATGTTTTTTCTTCATATTTTGTATTCAGCCAAAGGAATCGCCCGCATATTTTTTCGGAATTCAACCGTAAATCGATCAGAATACAATCGGGTGAGAAATTGATTCCCGCGAATCGTACATCCTGTAATCACGACGAAAATTTCCACTTTTGATTAAAAAAAAAAAAAAAAAAAAAGACCCATCCCTTCCACAAGGCATGGCTCGGCCCGGCTGTCATTTGTTTGGCATCGTTCTCTGGGATCCTTCTCTCAGCGGCCAACTCCCATTGCGCGCACCAATTTTTGGCAAAACGGGGCCATTCTATTGAAGCTGAAGTTCATTTCGGTTTATGGGAGGGTGGCTAAGCTACCCACTGACAGGAATCGGGGATGATTAGACCTCATTTGGCATCTGCACCTGAGCGGTAGGTAGTGTGTTTATGCAGATGGGCGGAAACTATTTGGTTTCCCAAGGCTGTTCCTGTTTCCACCGCATCTCGCCTCTCAGAGGTGCGCCTCAGGGCTCCTCCTGAGCAACACTCAATATTTGGGGTTGTTTGTGTTGGGCCGCTCTCCGACGGAACAACATGATTAACTTGGCCCGGCGCCACAAAAAATAAAGGCAAATAATTGGCTGAGATTTCCAAGCCTAACAAAGCGAGACGGATGTATTTCATGTATTTGAAGCTTCCTCCCACTTGGCCCGGAGTTATCAGCAGATACATTCCAGTCAAAATGAAATATTCTGTTTTCGCAACCTGTGCAGGATCTAGCCGGTATTGGGTGTATAAAGCCGGTCGCACACCAAACAAATGGATACTATGGTAGTAGTTTACTCTACCAGCGAAATGCGGGTTGGCCGGACACCAGCTCCACCGTACCAGAAGGAGACGTTTAGAGGGTTCAGCCTTCCCGCGAACGTCAGCATGTCCTTTTCCAAACCAATGTTATCTGTAGCGACACAATGTGCCATGACATCACAAGCACCGAGGCGGGGTCTTTAAATAATCAACCCCGGTATATTCCGGGATAGCCATGCGGGTTCAAATTGACGGGGCAGAGCCTTTCACACTGACGGCACGGATCTGGCAGTAACTGGGTCTGTGTGAAAGGGGGATTCATGGGATATTTGGAATCACCATTGTCTAAAACCTTCCAATTCTACAAGGCATAAACCAGAACACGATCTTCAATTATTTGCCTTTTCATTGCCAGTGCACGGACTATCTAAACAGCTCTGAAACCTCCGAGACAGACATCATTCCTCAGTCTTCATCAGGACGTTGCAGGGTGTTCACAGACCATGTCGGTGATTGATTGCAACACGGCTGAAAAGGCAAATTCCGGGCGCGGCCGACTCCAGTGGGCTTCACCTGCGACTGTACGGCCGTACTTTCTCCAACACCTCCACCTACGAGTCCTCCCCGGAGTCCACCTGCAGGTCTACCTGTCTCTCAGCGTTGAGCTCAAATGATCTTCGGAAAAAAACCCTCAGGATGCGGATTTTGATCCGAGGGGGGGCCCTCGACACGGGGGCCCCGCTTCCCTATCTGGGAAGAATCTAGTGGGCTTCACAGGCCACCTGGGAACCACAATCCCAAGTATTCCAGGAATGGACACGGGTCACGGTGATATGGGGGCATTCTAAATGTCAAAAACCAACGTTTCCCTGTTCTCGGTTGCGAAGATGCATACCTGACCATGGTGAGCCAGCAGAGAGGCGTCTGACTGCAGGGATCAGTGTGTCACGAAACCTCCTGTACGGCTCTTCAAAGGCATTCAAACCAGCAGGTTGTGTGTGTGTGTGTGTGTGTGTGTGTGTGTGTGTGTGTGTGTGTGTGTGTGTGTGTGCGCGTGTGCGCGTGTGCGTGTGTGTTTTGAACCGCGAGGCGCCGGCGCGGGTGATGTCACCGCTGGGAGCGATGTTGCAAGGAAATTCCTCGGTGGCAGCTTAAATAAAACACCAAAGACGGTCGAGACGGAGGCACTCGGCGAGTCCGCGACCTGCAAGCGGCGGCGGCGGCGGTCCCAGACCCAGCTTGTTTTGTCACGGAGGTAATTATGTTCAGAGGTCAAGCACGAGCGACTGCAGAAATGGAAGTAAAACTCTCACTATACGTAGAACAATCGGAAAAGAACAAACAAACAAATCACAGATATTGTGCTGTACCAATTCACGTTTGAGTTGAGACCTCCAGAGACCACCGGCCGCGATCGGCCGCACGAGTCCATGAAGACTCCCACGGCCTGCGATGTGGGACCAAACCCAAACACTGTTGGTTTTCAGTTGGTCATACGTATGTTCTAAAGGCCCCGTCTGATTGGCTCCTCCAGAAACACCACACAATGCTCCCCCTGAATAAAGCACGAATCTCTGCATTCGACTGATATCGCAATATTATATGTCCCTGTTTGTGGGTGTGTTTGAAAGGAAAAAAGGCCCAGTCAAGGACTCGGTAATCCCTGCAAGCTTCCTGGGAAAGCGGCGAAACGGTCGCCCACCCAAAGCGGTCAAGGCGCGCCCGCGCGCGCACAAAAACACACGCGCGCGCGCACACACACACACACACACACACACACACACACACACACACACACACACACACACACACAGAGTCAAATCCTGTTTCAGAGGAGGAAGAGGAGGGAGGGAAGCAGATGTGAGAACGGCGAAAAGCATTGTTCGTCAGATACCAGCATTGCAACCCCTCTCTCTCTCTCTCTCTCTCTCTCTCTCTGTCTCTCCCTGTCTCTCTCTCTCTCTCTCGCTAGCTATCTGACTATCTCTCTATCCCCTGCCTCCCCAATCCCTGCACTTTCCTCTCCTCCGCTTCGCTCGGCCAAAAATGGAGGCGCGTGGACGTTTCCGTCCCGCTCCCTGATCCAGTGAACCGCCCCTTCAAGCTTCGGTCTCCCCTCCGCATTTCCTCCGCTCCTCCGTGCATTCTTCACTCGCACGTCTTTCACTCTCACTCCATCAATGTATCTTTTCTCTGCCTCTCGTGTGTGTGTGTGTGTGTGTGTGTGTGCGTGTGCGTGCGTTCGCGTGCGTGCGTGCGCGTGTCCTCCTCCTCCTCTTGCCTTCACTTGAGTCCAGACCAATATCACCCCATTAAAATTCCACTCTTCCTTTGTACTTGGATCTGCTGTCTTCAGAAAGAAAGACAGAAATCTAAAAAACAAAATGTGAATTTTCTTTTTTTTTTTTTTTTTTGGACTTCCTCGGATCTATTGTGACAAGAAGTAAAGTATCTCGTGATAGAAGCTACTTCTGCGTCAAGCACTTGACATTGTATCCTTAAAATACCTTAAAATAAGTAAAGCCTGTTCTCCCTCAAATATCGTCCGTTGAGAAAGTTACTTATTGCATCTCCAGAAATCGCTGGAATGAGCTGTTTTTAATTAGGATCGCTGACTTATAAGACATATCCTTGCAGAGCTATTTTTATAATCTCACACACACGATTCTGGGCGCGGCCGTTCGTCTCATGATAAAGCATCGTTGACTCAACTGAACCCCCTAATACAAGTAATATCAGTATTTTCATCTTAGACAACTTCTCTCTTTGTACAGTTCATTTTAGTCATCGGTTTATTTTTTTTCCATTATTTTTATTTTTCTATAATCAATTTATCACACACTTTCATCTTTTCATGTATTTATTTATTTTATTTTTATCTCCACCTGATCTCCTTTTACTGTATGCCCGTGCCTGCCCGATCTGCTTCTCCTCGACCCTTCTTCCTTGTGTAAACTTTCACTGTTTCAGATTTGATCTGTTTTCACAGTGCTTTTGAGTTATGAGAAAAGCGCTTTGCTGTATAAATAAAGTGCATTATTATGATTATTATTCCAATCTGTCACATCCATCACATCTGGGGATCGAGCCACCGGGCGTCCTATCAGAGCGCGAATCGCGGCAATTACGTCTCAAAACTCTAAACTCATTTGTCTCTCCAACTCTCCCTCTCGGATCCTCCGGCAGCAGCCTTCGCTGAACTGCCCCCGGGTGCGAGGACGATCATCTTCGTGAAAGGAATTTCTCACATGCGCTGTGTAAAAGACGAAGAAAAAATAAAAATAAAAAATAAAAAAGCGTATTTTCTTTCAGTTTCCCTCTTGCTTGTCACCAAATCCTCCTGCCTTTTACCTTTTGACCTCTCTCTCTCTCTCTCTCTCTCTCACTCTCTCTCTGATGTGCCATCTCCATTCTTTCTTTCATTCTTTCATTCCTCTCCACTTCCCCCCTTAAAAAAAAAAAAAAAAAAAAAAGGAACAGCCTGAACTGCATCCAACCTCCCTCCTGACGATCCTCTTCGATAACAACCCACACACACACACACACACACACACACACACACACACACACACACACACACACACACACACACACACACACACACACACACACACACACACACACACACACACACACAACACAAACAAACACACACACACACACACACACACACACACACACACACACACACGTCTCTCCCCTCTAATTAGGCGTCGGAGGGAGGAGGCCGGAGCGACGCCACTCCCGCTGAAAATCCCGCTCCGGGACCCGCTCCGAGGTCAGGGCCGGGACAGCGGCCGACAGAGATAAACACGCGCGTGGACGGCCAAGACAGCAAGCGCCGATCTGGGTTCCGGGGGGCTTCCACGGTGGCTGAGAGTGGGCCGGGCGGGGGCGGGGGCGGGGGTGGAGTGGGGGGGGGGAGGCCGGGTGGGCGGGAGCGGGGGAAGCGGGAATGTGGAGTCCAGATGAGCGAGTTTGAACGAGCGTCCGGGAACACGCAACGAGGACGAAACAACAACAACACTCCATCACGCTGATGAGGAGGAACGCGGGCGTGGTGCGGACGGGGCCCGGGACGTTTCATCAGCGGAGCGGGACGCCAGGGGGCTCGGCTTTCAAGCTGCGATGGATGGACCGGGGGGCTAAACCATTCAGGGGGTGGGGCACCTGGAACACACCACTGTAGGGTCAACTACTGTACATCACCGATGGGTGAGGTCCGTGAGAAACTTTGCGACACCGGAAAACTCGACGAGCGCGGCAAGGGGGGGTCGTCGGGCCGCTGCGGCGCCCCCCATGCTGGCGGCGGTTCACCGACAGCGCCCGCTCCGACGGGGGTGTTTGACAACGGGTGTCAGGAGGACATATCGGCCTTTTCCATTTCCTCCTCAGATCAACACAGAAAAAACCCGCAAAGGCTCATTAAGCCTCTGCTTTTCTGATGGGATCCTGAATCACCACCACATGCTCTCTTGCTCACACGCTGGCCGGGCGCCAACGCGTGATTTGACTGAGCGGTGCCGTTTCCTTGGGGCCGCTCCGTCACGCATTGTTATTAGCGATCAGCATCAAGCGATGGCAAAGGAAACAACAATATTGAGTTCCAAAGGGATTTGGAATAGGCAAACTGCAAAAGCCGGATCCACTCTTCGGCGTCCGTTCAGTTCTTTTTTTTTTTTCACGTGGACCGAGCGGATGGAAAAGGTGGGGGTGGGGGGGGGGAGTATTCCGATGTCATCAAACAACGCCGGTTCCGTCGACCTACTTAGTCCCGGCAGTACCCGAGTATTACCGCGGCAAAGGCAAAAATAATGAAATTGGAATGAGCGTCGATTGGAATTGGAATGTCGGTTTAAAATTGGAGGCTTCCAGCTCTTCTCGCTGCCACAAAAGGTTTGCGCGAAAGGACACAAAATCCAGGAGGATCCGACGTCTTGGCAACGACCAAACGTCTCCTGAGAGACCTTCCTGCATCGAACCGAACCGAGTGCGGCGCGTCTCCCTTTCCTTAAAGGGAAAACTCAGGGTTTGTTTGTTTGGTTTTTTTTTTCAACCTGAGTGATCGGGAGCAGAGTCTCATCAATTTTCATCTCTTGCGTCCAACCACGCTCCTCGGGCGACCCCATCGCCCCATTGGCTGAAGCCATCCCCTCCATGCCGGATCGGTATAAAAGACTCTCCTCACGCGGAAACATCCATCGGAGCCATCGGAAAAAAAGGTTTGGAGCCACGGCGACAGTCGGCCCCGAATAAAAGCAGAAACGCTCCGACAAACGAGACACCGAATAATTTCCACTCAAGACTTATTTGAAACCGTAGTCACAGGTAGGGACACAAAATCCACCTCCCAGCGCAAGAGCGCGCACGTATTGCCCCTGGTCCGGAAGACCCCCGTACCGATTCCAGATGGGAACAATGAGATGAGTATGGGGGCTTTTTCGGAGTAACTAAAAACACTCCGTCTTGTTAACGCGCTCCAAAAAAAAAAAAACGGGTTCCATCCATCCGTCACCGGCCAGATGTTCTCTGAAGCCTTTTCCCTTTTCGACTCCTCGCGTGGGAGCAGATTAATTCGCTTCCCGTTCCACTTGTGTCCGCAACAAAGGCGAACGACAGCTAATTTGGATTCCTTCTGAGGTCTCCATGACTATGCATGCACGGAGACGGGGCCCTCGAACAGAAACACCTGCCCACAAGCGGGGCGGTGACCCGGCTCGCCCGGCGCCACGCCTCCAGCAGCGCTCCGATGCGCCAGCTCTGAGGAGGATCCTCGGTTTTACAGGGGAAGCGGTGAAACGCATCGGTTCAGTCCGGCGCGAGACGAGCCCAGACGCGGCTAAATAAACACAAACCTACGATGGGGGGAAAGACTTGTAAAACTGTGAAACGTGGCCGCCAATGAAAGCGGCGCCGAAGTGAGTGAGGCACATCTTGCATTTCTCTCGGATAGATGGCGTCTTTTATCACGTACCCGCCAAAAACCACAGCGATGTAGCTGTATCGAAGTGGTGTTTCCATTCCAGGGATGGTGCATGTTGAGTTGCGTTATTACACGGCTCTGCGGAATACTCGATTATGATTGGTCGGCGGCGGGGATCCACCAACGGGTTCAGGAGGTCCGTCGCATGGAGAGCAATGTTATAGTTGTCGGGAAAATATTCTACCATTTGGCTGAAGCTCTTAAACTAGACGTACTCGTTATGAAATTCAAAATAAAAATTCTGTCTAAATATGCTTTTTATTTAGTACATAGCTGTTTAAGACGGGATGACGTGCAGCCAGCTGGCTATTAATGCTTCATTACTGAGGTGGGTTATTTTTGCAATAATGACCGGCTGGCTGTCCTGTACATTATCCGTTCGATTAAAACTGCAAATATGAGCCGCGTTTACCGCCATGCCCCGGTGACAAACGTTTACCCGGCGTTCCACAATAACTCCACTTAAGACGTGAGCGTAACAAATAACTGCAGGCGCGAATCGCACGACACGTGGGAGTAGGTTCCAGTCGGGGTTGCCAGGTCCAGGAAAGCCTAAGCAAACGTGCGCCGCCGCCACGCTTTGATTCCCCCTGCCAGACAAGCCCTCGAGCCCCGGCATAAAAGACAGATTTACCGCCGGGGAAATATTCCATTTCTACAATAAATAACGCGCGAGGAAATATCCAACCTCCAAACATAACAGCGGTTGGAAGCAGGTAGAGCATTCTGCGTGACATGTTTGGAGAAAAAACGATTTCGACATGAACGTAGGGCTGAGTGATATATATATATATATACAGATATATATATATATATATACATACATATCTATATATCTATATATATCTATATCTATATATCTATCTATCTATATCTATATATATATATATATATATATATATTTGACCTTTCATTGTGAAATTTATGTTTTTGTCATGTTTTGATGCAAGGGTTTGCCTAAATAAATGATCAAATCTGAAAGGAGTTTCATTTGAAGACTGGGGTTTCAGGGTGGTATCACAGTTTTAATGACCATGGGGATGTCCAACAACGGGATTTTTCGATTCAAAAGCAGATACAATGATGTGCACGGAAATCTGTGTCAAATATAACCATGAGAACTAAATCCGTCCAAATCCCAAATTTTGAACAGCTTTTTTTTTTTTTTTTGTTCCCCCTCTGCGGCTTGGGTCTTTTTTCCTACGGACAGCATGAGCCCAATCGCTTCTGTGAGAGACGGACTGATGTGTTTTGAAGGCCACGGCTTTCTGCTTGTCGTCCCCCCCCGCCCCCCAACCCCGCCTGCCCCAAGTCTCCTTTTTCAGCTCTTTTTTTTTTTTTTTTTTTTTTATCGCCGTGAAGGCAGGAGGAAGCCGAGTGAGAACAACGAGAGCCTCCAAGAACCACTCAATGTGTGTCATTATGTCACCCACAAAGGACGGCCTATTCCTGGGTGAAGGGCCCGCCGAGGCCGTTTGGCCCACACGCAGGAATCACACGCAGCACGACCGCCAAACAGCCGCCGACCCAAGGGCTCACCCACCCCCTGCCCCGCCCCCCATCCCCCTCCACCGCGTCACCCTCTTCCCCTCGGATACTTGACTGTCTTTGCTCTGGCGGCCGTTATGGAGGGACTAGAGCCCCGCAGTTGTTGCTGAAACAGCCCCCTAAGCCAAGTGTCGGGTCATTTTGGTGTGTGTGTGTGTGTGTGTGTATGTGTGTGTGTGTGTACGCGCGCACACCCATGAGTGTGTGTGTGTGTGTGTGTGTGTGTCTTCACATGTTGGAAAAGAGAGAAACAAAAAGTGCCGACTTTCCCCCCGTACAGCTGGGGAAGTTTTTCGGGAACCGTTGCTCGAGAAAACGGGAGCCAATCCCATCCCCGGCGCAGCGCAGGGCAGGCCAAACAATCAAGTTATTTCAACTTGTCGCATAACAGAAGTGTATTAGTGCGTGCATGTGTGTGTGTGTGTGTGTGTGTGTGTGCGCGCGCGCGTGTGTGCGAGTGTGTGTATGAAATCTTAAATGCTTTTGGAGCACGAACAACTAATCAGGGTAAGTACAGTCATTTGGTGTATTAAGGCACTTTCATCAGGGACAACGTTCAGTGTAACATATGGGAATTAAACCCACTCCCTTCTGGGCGCCAACAGCGAGTTCCAAACATCTGAACCATGCCACTGACTCACTGACCATATGCCTGCTTTTCTTTTCCTTTTTTTTTTTTTTTTTATAATCCTTCTTATAATTGTGGGACCGGAGCCCATATTTTATCCAGCGCTTCGGGGCACAAGTGGTGATTTGGGAATTTTTTTTTCTCCTGAAATTAGTCAAATGAAACAGAGAAACAGGGCTTGATAAATCCACTCACAGATGGCTATTCATGCGCCGTACCAGGGCTGCGGCCGGCCGAACGCATTATGTGGCACTGAATATGAGCTCCAGAGGCGACTGCAGAGCGGTTTATTTGATTTGGCTCCAATGAGACTTTATATATTTTGACGGAGACCACCCCCACCCCCCGCTCCCCTTCCTGAGGGCATACATGCATCACGCTTAGGACCCAGATAATGTCCATCAACAGCACCGACCGTGTTCTCCAAAAGCCCTCAAAAACTCGCAAATCTGGCCGGCGCCGGGCGGTCCGTCCGACACCCGTGTTCCCCCCCCGACCTTTCATCAGTGACACCACCGCACTACACTGCTATCCTGCCACCACTAGATCTGTGCTCGCGGCAAAACCGTCCATTCATAGCGAACAACTCTGCGAAATGCAGCGCGAGCTGGGAGACACCGCGACGAAAGGGCCGGATACGCCGAAAACGCCGTAACTCTAATTAACTCTCGTCCGTCGTTCACGGGGAGGTCCTGCCTCGCTCGCCGTGCATGGCACCAACTGAATCGAGCGGGACAAAGAGTCGGAAAATGGCCAAGACCGGAACCTCAAAAAAAGGGTCTGGAACTAGATTAATTTGTGCGGCCTTGCAGTTTTGATCTTGCAACGCAAAAGCTAATTTCGATTCTTACTTTTATTTTTTGTCAGATTTGAACATTTTCCACGGCACACCCCGCAAGCGCAGCGACAGAAAAACACCGGTCTGAATAGGATGTTCAGGAGGTGTCACTAACAAGCGCTGATAAGGAAGATAAGATAGGACGAATATTCCCATTCATCCACCGGGGGTGTCCACACACACTCTCTGTTCCATCTGTTGTGCTCCGCGCAGCGTTATTCGGAGACGTTCCTCGGTCTCGATGCAACAGGAGCTTGCGTAAACAATGCACGGGTGACCTTTAAAAAAAAAGAAAAGAAAAAAAAGGGAGGACCTTTGTCAATACCCCCGACCCCCAACCCCACCAATAATGAGTGAGAACTGAGTCGATTGATCCGAGATGACCCGTACAACCCTGTAAAGGAATGGGAGCTCGCTCTCGCTCTCTCTCTCTCTCTCTCTCTCTCTCCCTCCCGCTCCCTCTCTCTCTCTCTACTGTGTATTTATACAGCGTCAGACTGTAATGACCCGTCCCCCCAAAATGTTTGGAAATTCTCGACATGAACAACCCTTACATGCTACGACCATTTTCCATGTTTCCAGAGTGTGCGTGTCTTTGGCCCTTAAGGCACCCTAAACACCACCGCCACCATGTACAGGAAGTCCTTATCCATCTTTGACCTGTTCCAAAAAAAATAATAATCTTCGCCCTGATTGGATGAGGGCAAATCAGTGTCATAATAAGCCAGGCGGTCTGTAATACTGGACATAACACATCTATCGAGCAGTACAAATTGATACTCAGTGACAAATAGATATAATGGAGATCTGAAATGGTCAAGATAATAGACGCCGTAGGTATTTGAAATAATCAAAATAGATGCCAGACGGCCCTGGGAGTCAAATGGAATGAGATGGGGATGAAAGGTGTGATGTGTCGCCGTGGCAACAGGTGCTCACAGCCTCATTCTCATTTTTAATGACACAGCACGATCTTAAAATGAAACAAAACAGCCAAGACAGCCGTTCTTGGTTGTTGTTGTTGTTGTTGTTGTTGTTTCATGATTTACACGAAGTTTAACGGGGACCCTCCCTCAGCCCCCAATTTCTTTTCAATGAATTAAAAAAAAAAAAAAAAAAAAGTGTAATAAATCTGAAAAGAAACGCGAACACACGAGTAAATCGGAAAGTAAACACATTAGACAACAGCGCATAAAGAGAGCGGACGCGCCACGAGCCTCACCTTCACGCACACCGTTAGCAGAACCAGGAAAACGCTCCGTGTCATTTCCAAAAAAAAAAAGTTGTCCACCGCGCAAGTGGCCGAGTTGCGGAGAGATGTTTCCCACTGAGGAAGAGGTCCCTGCACCCCCGCCAGCCCCGGACGACACCGCCCGCCCCCCCCCCCCCCCACCCTCCCACCCACCCACGAAAACGGACTAATAAGAAGGAGCTGCTCCGTCAGCTCCGCGGCGCGCAGCACGCCGACACGCCGCTTCTACGTTTATGTTTGCGCACCAGCCGCGCGTCGGGAGGAGGCTCACCCACCTTACACCCTTTTAAAGAAACACTATCCCAGAAGAAATGAAATGCATGATTATTATCCTTATGATTAATAATAATAATAATAATATTATTATTATTATAATTATTACTATCATTATTGTTATTATTATTGTTTTATTATAATCATTGTTATTATTTTATTATTTTTCTTATCATCATCATGATGATTATTATCATTATAGTCATTATCATCATTGCTGTTGTTTTTATTTGCACCCTTAAACCCCCCCTCCGTTTAATAAAGGTTACATAAAAATAAAGAAAATGGAGGAGAGAAAAAAAAAAATGTGATGTCACTTTTGGCTCCTTTGGTGGTAGAACGGGGTAGAGAGAGAGAGAGAGAGCGAGAGAGAGAGAGAGAGAAATAAAGAAAGCTTATGTGAATTTTTAGGGGGCACAGCAACATACTGGATTCTTTTTTTTATATGTTCATTTTACTGGGCTTTAAAAGTGATGTAAAAATAAAAATAAAAAATCGAAAAGTGTTGAAATCAGTTTTCAAAGGCACGCGAACAGCTGGGATTGGGAAAAATAAAAAATAAAAATCAATGCAACTCCACTCCTTTAAAATTCTCGGACTTAAACTCGATTTCAGATCTCCAACACCAAGGGGGTTGGGGGAGTTTGAAAATGATTGCCTGTTAAAATGAATAGCCTGGGTGGGGCGTTTTTAGGAGACACTTAGCTCCTTTAAAGCCGGCCCCGCAGTACCCAGGGCTTCCCCCACCCCTCCAGCTTATTGCTTTTGAAACTGTCCAGTGCCACTGTACCGTAATAACTCTGCTCCCAGAAAATGACTTCTGTTCTGAGCCAAGCTCAAAAGGGCCCGAGCGGGACCGTTCCGAGAGGCGCACAATAGCACAGGTATGTTTGGTATGAGCTACCTGAATTACTCCCTGACACGCAGCCTCGGATTCAGCCTAATCTCTATTAACAAGGCAAGCGCAGGAATGTAAATGTTATTTTCCCGAAGAGAGACCAAGAGAGGGAGAGAGAGGGGGGAGGGGGGGGAGAGAGAGAGAGGGAGGGGGGTGGTCTCGAACCTGGGGGGGGGGGGGGGGGGGGGTTCGGCGGCGGGGGTCGGAATTGTTTCCGTTCCACTTCAGGGGGTTAAATTATAATAATTATCTGCTTGTGCAACCCGTGAAAAGGTCCAGTGTCTTTGAAGGGGAGCGAGGATTTGGAAAAGCTCTGGCGGAGCCTCGGACCGCCCTCCCCCCCCGGGGTCCTCGCCCGCCGGCCGAGACGTGGACGTGTCGCCTTGACAGCGGCTACCAATCGACTTGTGCCCAGAGCAAGAGTTGCTAACGCCCCCCCCCCTCCCATTGCCCCCTCCTCCGGGGGCAAAGAACATGCTGTAGGGAGCGGACGGGTCGAGCAGCGTCTGGCGGATGTTTGATCAACACGTCTCTGGCTGCGTGGGAAAACAAACGAGGGCGGGAGGGCGAAAGGAAATATTTTGGTTGGTTCCGAGTCCTTTTATCGGAGGGCTCTGATCCACGCCGCTGGATGCGCCTCCGCCCGTTTTGGGGAGGGTCCCCCCCCCCCCGTTTCAGGTGTGAACGGACACGTGCATGAGGAGAAGAGGGCTGAGACACCGTCTCCCTGGGGGCGGGCGCGGCGGGGTTTTTTTTCGAGGCCAAAGCCCCCACCCCGCCGGCGCAGGTCCCCGCCGCTTATTTAGGCCCCCCTCTCATGAGTAACACGGTTGTCCCCCTTTTAGTCGACACCAAACACACTTGTTTGATCAGCGATATTCGGCCCGAGACTCAAAGCTGTGCCACATGTGTTCAAAGAGCCGAGGAATTCGCCGGATGCCAGCGAAAGGAAAATGCCCCTGATGGAGCGCGACACAAGCGCGCTTGTTTTCCAATTCGCACCGCCACGGCGAGTGTTTAAAGAGGCCGCGACCCCGCTCCGCCTTTAAAAGCGGCCGTTTTGCGAGGAGGCTCGGTTTTTTCCACCCCCCCCTTAAAAAAAAACGTCCTCCGCAGAAGAAGAGCCTCGCCTCGTTTCATTTCACGCACCCGGCGCTCCGAAAATTGGCTGCTCATCCCTCATTGGTTGAATTTGGCGCACTGTCTGTGTTCCTGCTTGTGTGTGTGTGTGTGTGTGTGTGTGTGTGTGTGTGGTGCCACAGGCCCTGGAGGAAGCGAAAAATGCTCGGATCGCCGCATGGGCCACGGTGTACCAAGGACCGCTGAGCTGGTGGAGGGCGAGGCACAGGGGCCGGCGCCCCGACACCCCACTGGCGGCATCCGCAACACCTCAGATGCTGTCGCCGAATCTGGCGGGCGGATGTTTCTTCCATTCTCTCTTGTGGAAAGTTCCTCCACGTCGAACCGTTACTGACCACAAGCCGCTGCGCCGCTTGGCCAAAGTCACCGCGGCTGCCTCTCGCTTCCTGCGGGTAAGCGATCGGTGCGTTCTTGCCGGGAAAATGGCGGCGGACCCCGCCACCCACTAATGGAAAACTGCACATGTCCCAACTCAAATGCATTGGAATGGTTGTTTCCTTATAAAGGACCAGCTTTAAAAAAATGAAAAAAAGATAGAATATGGGATGCTTTCAACGAAATAATCTCCCGGATTACCACTTTAATGATGGATCGCCCTAGAACTCAGAGGCCCGTTGAACGAAACCCAAGTCTTCCTGCATCCCCTCGCAGAGTTCCCTTATTATTTTGACGCAACGGGATTCGCCGGGGGAGCTTTCAAGCCGGGGCTCAAGCCGACGACAGAGGAAGAGTTGAGCCCGGGGGATGAAGAACGCAGATTGTTTTTGGCTAAGCCCCTGGCGGGATGATCGCCGGCAGGAGGCATTAGCCCGGGCCAGAGGAAGACTAAACATCCCCCGGGATCGATTTCATTTAACCAGATCGGTCAATAAGTGCCCGGGTACACTGAAGTGGAGCAGAAAAGAACAGAAGCCCCGTTCCAGCTCCTCTCTCTCCCTCCCTGTCTCTCTCTCTTTCGCTGTCTCCTCTTTCCTCCCCTCTTCCCCCGACTCCAGCTGGAAGCCCGATCCATAAATCATGGCGTACAACCCTCAAACCCGATTCCAACCCCTTCTCGCCGCACTCCCATAGCAGGGAGTCGACGACGGCGTGGAGCCTCGAAAAACCTGGTCCCAGCCTCGGACCCGGCGCTCGTGCGTTAGTGGCGCAGGCACCAAACCGAGCGTCTGCGTTTGACTTTTTGTCGATGGGGACGAGGAAAACGCTCGCTACGGACGGCGGCCGCTTGGGGGCTTTTTCCGCCGTGTTGAACGGCCAGGGACCAGCCGGGGCCCGGGTCTAATATCCAGGGGGTTTCATTGAGGCATATAATATATCTTAAGGTTAATATTATAGGAGATGCCAGATTCCAGAGGTGGCATATGCTTTTGGAACCTGGTATTTTACTCTAAATGTTAAGTATTTTATGAGCGTGGCGTTTTATTATTCTACTCTATTGATTATTACGTGCGTGCTTTTATGATTTGGGATTTTATTGATTTAAGTAAGAAGTTCTCACACTTTTTCTCTCTTAAGCACTTATTCTTCACATTTATCATCGTGCAACATTTTATTCAATCTTGTAAAATACCCGTGTTCTAGAAGCCCCTTCCTACCTCCAGTCTTCGAGGGTCCCTTCGGTTGTCGACCTGTGATGAGAAAACAGAGAAATCAAACCGAATTAAACCAATTTCCGAGCTTTCCATACTACTGTACGTGACGCGCATACCGGGCGGACAATAAAAGAGGAAGAACAGAAAGAAAGGGAATGTGTGTGGAGCAGCTGTTTGGTGTGCGGCTCCACCGCTCCGTCAGCTGCCCCCGTGTCGGCTCCGCGGCCTCTCCCTCCGTCCCGAAAAGCTCCCAGGCCCCTGCAGCCCCTGCAGGTACAGGGTGGCCCTAAACCCAAATGGAACCACCTGCCACCACAGACAGCCAGTCAGTCAGTCAGTCAGTCAAGCAGGCAGGCAGGCAGACAGACAGATAGATAGACAGACAATTAATAGACTAGAATTTCTTTTTTTTTTGTTATTATTATTATTATTATTTTTATGAATCTGCTCCAAACTCTTCCATCTGTAAAACCGGTGTGGGGTAGAAGGGTGTCAAGAAATTGTATGTTATATTTAGTACAGGATATTTATATATTTTTTGTATTTTTAGAAGTATTTCAAATTATTTTTCCCACATTTTTTGTATTTAAAGTGTGTTTCTAAAGTGTATTTGAAGTGATGAAGTGTGTTGTATTTTTTTGGTACTGATTAACTCTAATTTATGTACTAATTACATACATCCTCATTTGAAAATATGCCAAATATGCTTTCGGAATGATAACACATTTTCCTTGCACTTGTAGAATCATATTGAGGACCCTCACTCATATCAAAATTGATTAAAAAAAAAAAAAAAAAAAAAAAAGAATTTGCACTATCCAACCCGGTCTTCCCATTGGGGGATTGTTGTGGACGGTTTACCCCAACCCTGGGTCATTATTTGGGATTACGTGCGACAGGTGCGCAGAGCGCCTGTTACGCCACTCTGTAATTCCTTGGTTACTGCAGCTAGCACTGTTTGGATCGAATGTTTGTTGAAAGGGGTTGAAGTAACGGTGACTTCAACATGACAGGAAGTCATCATCCGGCCTGGATCAAGCCTGGATTTCATTCCCACATATTTGGGGGTCGGGCTGAGGTCAGAATGCAAACCGCTTAGATCAACTTTGGAGGCGAGGGGGGTGTTGTGAATCGGAGCCATCAAAACGATACTGAATAATCAGTGCCGTGCGCAGAGGAGTGCAGGGGGGGGCGACTGCAGTGAATGCCTTCTAGGTGGGCCTACCGTATAGAAAACAGTGTAAAATGCCCTCTGGGTTGCCCCTACAAGAGAGGAAACTAGGTAAAGCGCCCTCTAGGTTGCCCCTACAAAAATGGAAACAGTGTAAAGTGGCCTCTAGAGTGCCCCTATGATCAAGAAGACAGTGTAAAATTCCCTCAAGGTTGCCCCTACAAGAGCAGAAACTGTGTAAAGTGCCCTCTAGAGTGCCCCTACGCGAGGGAAAAGTGTAAAGTGCCCTCTAGGTTGCCACTGCAAGAGAGGAAATAGTGTAATGTGCCCTCTAGAGTGCCCCTACGCGAGGGAAAAGTGTAAAGTGCCCTCTAGGTTGCCCCTGCAAGAGAGGAAATAGTGTAATGTGCCCTCTAGAGTGCCCCTACAAGAGCAGAAACTGTGTAAAGTGCCCTCTAGAGTGCCCCTACGGTAGGGAAAAGTGTAAAGTGCCCTCTAGGTTGCCCCTGCAAGAGAGGAAATAGTGTAATGTGCCCTCTAGAGTGCCCCTACAATAGGGAAAAGTGTAAAATTCCCTCTAGGTTGCCCCTACAAGAGAGGAAACTGCGTGAAGTGCCCTCTAGAGTGCCCCTACTATAGAGAAAAGTGTGAAGTGCCCTCTAGGTTGCCCCTACAAGAGAGGAAGCAGTGTAAAGTGGCCTCTAAAGTGCTCCTGCGATAGAGAAGACAGTGTAAAGTTCGCTCTAAGTTACCCCTCCAAGAGCGGAAACTGCGTAAAGTGCCCTCTAGAGTGGCTTAGGATAGAAAAGGCAGTGTAAAGTGCCCCTGTAGAGTGCAGGGGTTGCAGGGAAAAGTGCCCTTTTTCTGATTTTCACCTCTACCCTCTATTCATTTCAGATTTTAAAATTTTTTGTTCAACGTAATTTAAAGCATTGAAAAATTGTGTCCGGTTAATGATGCCACTTTATGAACGAAGTTTGGGATTTGACATTTTTAAGTCAGAGGCAAAATGGGTGACATCATTAGGTCAACACACCGTGTCGGTCACTCGACCCTTCTCTTACTTGACGCAATACGCTGAGGCAGGACAATTACAACCGCTGACACATCATAGTAAATACGACATTCCACTGAAGGAGGCTAAACCTGGTCATTCGGTAACTGGCCACTGACTTTTGTAAAAAAATAAAATAAAATAATAAAAAATGATTTAGAAAGGGAACATTTCCCAAAGGCCTGCTTTGCTAGTCCACATAAGAAATCTTGTTTGGGTTTTTTTTTTTTTCGTATTGGCATTTTTTTCTATTTCTATTCTTATTAAGAGTTAAAAAAGGCTTGAAAAACTCTACCTACCTACCCCCCCCCCTACCCCCCAGCTTGGGGTGAGGGTAGAGTTGACCAAAGCATTCCAGCCGCACCTTTTTCTTCTCTTCTTCAACAACCCCCCTCTCGATGAGCCTCCCCCGCTCCCTCTTTCTGCCGTCTTTCTGCACGCTGTGTGTGATCTGGAGGTGCGACACTTTCCCAGTCGCCTGCAGGTATCCATTACCCGCCCCGGGGGGGGGGGGGGGGTTGGTTCTGATCCAGCTGATCCAGTTCATCTCTTTGAGCCGCTGAGTCCCACCGGGATGGGATGTCTCCTCCAATCATCTGCTCAAAGGAACCCCAGCAGCTAGTTGGATGGTGTCATCGGGACTCAAACGGCAGCACTTGGGAGTCCTGCCGGCTCAGCTCTTCTCTCAGATGATCGCCAAGATTTGGACAAATTCATGTGTACCTCCTGTGTACCTCCTGTGTACCTCCTGTGTACCTCCTGTGTACCTATATGTCAACTCCAAGGGACTCAGTGGTGGGAGTTTGCCCGAGTCATTCAAGAAGTTGGAAGAGTGTTTTTGGTCCTGACCCAGGGCCTGTAAATAGTTAATGATTGTAACTCGAGGGGAAATATTTTATACGGCAGAAGGGTTTGTAAAATACATGAATCCTGCAAACGGTTTCTGCTCGCATTGAAACATGGTGTTGAAATATTGTCCACGAAGGGAGGGTTGGGCAACGCTGACTCAACGAGAACTGTCAGGCCAACCCTTATCGAACAGAGTTTCAGTTAAAAATGGGAAATTAAGATACTTTGTTTTGACATTTGGGAAGTGTTATTGTTGGGATGTTGCATAGTGATATTTGTTTTTCGCTTTTAAAATTTTGCTTAAAAAAAAAATAAAAAAGAGAACTCCACGTGTAACGCAAAGCCAGACTTTATGTTCAGGGGCGCCATCTAGTGGTCAGAATTACGTGGTCATAACTGTACAAGCGATACTTTTTTTTTTTTCAATTTGTAATATTTTCATATGACCCAGCCTTTAATACTGTACTCGAATGATGTCGATTATTAAGATTCATTCATTCATTCATTCATTCATTCATTCAGTTTGTCATTTATAATATTTCCCTGTATCTCAGCATGAGCGTTAACATTTTAATTCACATTGCGTTTATGTAGTATATTATGAAATATGAAAATGGGCTGGTTTGGTCTTTCGAACAGAAGTACAATAGCGCCGTCCAGTGGTGATTATAATGTAGGCACCTCGGACAGCACAAGCAGAGCTTGCATGTTCCAGTTCAAGAGATTATTTGCCACATACATATGCGGTCATACATATATGCGGTGAAATGTCATGACACAATGTGCAGACGTGACTCAGGTTATGACAGAAAAGCTCGATGGGTGTTAGCGGTTTCAAAGCTGAAACCAAATCCAAATCATTGCCCTATCAGTATACATGCCTGTCTGGCCCTAACCTGTGTTAAAATGGACTTTAAGGATGGACTTTCACTGTATCCATCTGGTTATTCTCAACGCTGTAACCTTGGCGTTGTTCGTTATCTAAGGGAGGCAGAGAGACAGTTGTACTTTTTATGTCGTTATTATTTTTACTATTTACACATCTGTATATATATTTTTATTCGGGGGGGGGGGGTTTTCCAGAAATGTTTACAATTTTAAACATTTGTCATAACGTTTGATTTAGTTGCGTTTTGTATGTATGTTTTTTTTTTTTTTTTAACTCTAACACCTTCATTTTTCTGTTTTCATTTCAAGGTCATAGTCTCCATTTTTTTTTTTTGTTTTGTTTTTTTCCAAAAGTCAAAGTTTAAAACCAGCCAGGCCAGGCATTCCAGTCAGCTGAAATTTCATTTCCCAAGCGGCAGCAGAAGCCACATGAGGACGATGAACGCACCCCACCCTGAACCACCTGAGTAAATATACCAGTAAACTATGATACAATGGCTATAAATCTAATAAGTTTTACCATCACCAAATTGGAATGTAACAACGTGGATTATGGTGCAATAGGAAACCAAGGGAGATAAACTGATAGTAGAGGACACCTTTTGATAAATAAAATAACATCACGTATAAAATGACAATATATATATATATATATCCAGATCTATTCTACTTACTTTATTTCATTTTATTATTTTTAATTCAGATCGAATCGCGGCCCTTGATCTGTTGGTTGGACACGTGTAAGGTATTACGGCTATATATAAAGGCTTGCATCATAATAATAAAACCGTGACCTGCATTCATGGGTCAAGGCACTGATGACATGTCGATTAAACATGGACAGTTCTATCTTTATGGCGATGAAATGAACTTTGTACCGTTTTTCTACTAGATGCCTATGTCCTCCCTCCGTTCACTCATGGTTCATGTGTGAACGAATGTGCTTTAAAAGCAACACGCTCACACTTTCCACCTCCGACGGTCGCCTTGGTTTAACTATTAAGTTCAAGTTCAAGAGATTATTTGTCACATACGCGTACGCACGGTCATGCATATACGCAGTGAAATGTCATGACACCCGGTGATTATGCACAATAAGCTCTGCAAGCTCTAAAAATACTAAACAATACCAAAATGTGCGTAATCAACACAAAGGGATGGATGTCCTTTGAATGGTGGGCGCGCATGAAGCAGAACAAACATCCAGCCTATTAATAATATTTTATTAATTTTCGTAGTTGACGGGGGGGAAAAAATAAAAATAAATGTTCCTCTTTAAAAAGAAGAACGAAACAAGACAATGGGACCTAAAACAGAGAGGGCCTGAGAAACCATGAACACATAAATAAACAAATAACACAAATAAATAATACATAAATAAAAAATACTTGAACCGATGAAGATTAAACCTTAAAAGTTTACAAATATTTGTAGTTGCTACAGTTTTTCCTCCGCGCTGAGCCGCCTCCTTCACCTTTGCCCCAGTAAAAGTTCCCGGCGCCCGCGTCACGTTCTCGGCGAGTTCCCGCGATAACACGTGAATATAAGTTTGGACCAACGGGAGTTGGCGCGTCATTCGCCCCAGGCTTCGCAAGGTGCCCGACTGGAAGCAGAGTAAGACCCCAACGAACGGGATGACGTCTGCTTTGTAGTTTTCAGATGTTTATACGATGAGTATTTGTCTTTGTTCATCTCTGTAAACTTTACGACGTTTACCTCTTGTATTCCTCAGGTTTTGAGCAAAAATGGCAGTTGAAGTCGTGTCTCGTCAGGTAAAAACGTTCTTTCGTTTCTCTATGCGGAATGATCGTCGAATCAGTTGTATTTGACTTTAAAATTATTTTTTCCTAAATTACACTTCAGTTCGGTTCATTTGAAATCCCAGAGTAAAATAAAGTATTTTAAAAACCAAAGTATCAAATTGAAGTATTAACGTATTTTAAACGTAACAATAACGTGGAACGTGACTGGGATTTTACATTGGATACGTGTTGTTCTTGAGTGTCATTAAATAGTCTTTACATTTGAGTTGATGACGTCTAAGTTCATCATCCATATTTATTGATTTTATTTATCAATACTCTTTTTGTTCATAAATCATTTTTTTCTGCGTCAGTGAATTGGATTAATCGTGAATGTGTCGTTCAGTTATTGTGTTATTAAGCAAGAGTGTGTACGGATTCATGAAACTGAAAATCTGGCAATATACAACAAACCTAAAAATCCACTAAAAAATAAACCTAAACAATAAACCTAAAGATCAACAAAATAGAATTCACAATATTATGCACATTTTTGTATTTTAAGAGCTTATCGTGCGTAGTCACCGGGTGTCAAGACATTTCACTGCATATATAATCTCTTGAACTTCAACTTGAATGTACAACAAACCTAACAATCAACGAAAATAGAAAAAAATGGCAACATACAACAAACCTTAAAAGAATAACGATAAACCTCTGTATGTCAAACAATATTTTAATTCGCTCCCCAGAATGTGGTGGAGAGGGTGAGCAGCCTCCCGCTGGTGAGCTCCACCTGCGGCCTGGTGTCCAGCGTGTACTGCTCCACCAAGGACACCCACCCGTACCTGCGCTCCGTGTGCGAGGCCGCCGAGCACAGCGTGCGCTCCATCACCTCTGTGGCGCTCAGCACCGCCAGGCCCGTCATCGGCAAGCTGGAGCCTCAGAGTGAGCAATAACCACTTCATACAACATGCTCTTTAGAGCAATCACAACTTAATCCAACACCGTGTATAGAGTAATAATCACTTCATCCAAAACCGTGTTTTTATAGTAATAACCACTTCATTCAACATCACGCATCCCTCTCTATTTAGAATAATAACCCATTCATTCTTTCATTCCTTTCACATGTTTCCTTCTGTCACATCATTCATTATGATTCATTATGTCATTATGAAACTCAGAGTTTCCGTTTCCTAGTGACTGAGTCATGAAGCCGATGTCTAAACAGGAAGTTCACATTCCATCTCACCCTTTCACCCAGTTATCTGGACTACTTGTTCTGCAGTCCAACAGGGCTTTATAGAAATCTGGGATCATTTCCCTGATCTGTTCTGTGCGTTTCCCCTGCAGTTGCCATGGCGAACGAGCTGGCGTGCAAAGGCCTGGACAGGATGGAGCAGACGCTGCCGATCCTCCAGCGCCCATCTGATGAGGTACCACCACCGCAGGGCTGAGCTCCGTCGCTATTCTCTTTCAACAACTTTTTATTTCGTGGTTTTTAAACACTTGGTTCAAGGTCATACTTCATTACGTCATTTCACCGACGCCAAAGCAACTTAAAATAAGTCTCACAATAAACCTTTTTTTTTTTTTTTTAACTAAAATCCATCTCTGCCTAGAATCCAATTCAAAGGAACAGACAACTTGTGAACATTGTGAAAAGCTAGTTTGAGAGAGTAACAACTTTGGTCAATGAATGCCACCAAATGTTCTGACACTATGAGTGCAGCTGAGACCATAAAACTATTACATTTCGACACCCAGGCCTAGATAGCCAGTTAATGCCACGTCTACAGACTAGATTACACAAGTAAACTGGCAGTAAAGTTCCCCATCACCCACTGCCCTCCACACAGACCAAGCCAAGAAGTTAGCGCAATAATACGTGTCCGGTCATACATATTTGGCCTTAAACATTATTACCCAGAACTCATAAATGAATACATCATATGACTGGGACGTGGTGGCCCACTAATGGGTGACGTCGTCGTACTACAGATCGTCTCTTCGAACGAGTCACATGGATTCATATTAAATCCGCTGACCGTTTCCCGTCTTTTACTGATCAGTGTGGACAGAGAGCGATAGAATGGCGTCTACAGAACATAGTGATTGACATGATCCGATTCTTTGATTCTGATTATTTCAACAATTTTAAATTCATTAGAAGATCTGCTTTTTAATGTTATATAATAAAAAGGTAATAAGTTGGGTGTGTGGTTTCTCAAATATCCGACATGTTCTTTATCAGAATCTGGTTATTCGGTACAAGTACATTTTCATATACAAGGAGTTTGTCTCGTCACTTTGTTCTGCTATTTTTTGCCTGATATTGGACTGGTAAAAGATCCCAGAAGCGAACAATTGATATGGTCCATCTCCACCCAGCGGTACTTATCAGTCTTTTGCCCCCTGCAGATCGTGGCCACCGCCAAGGACGCCGTATCCAGCGCCAAGGACGCCGTGTCCGTCACAGTGACCGGTGTGGTGGACCGGACGCGTGGCGCCGTGCACGGGGGCGTGGAGAAGACCCGGGCGGCCGTCAGCGGCGGCGTGAGCGCGGTGCTGGAGAGCCGTGTGGGCAGGATAGTCTTCAGTGGAGTGGACACGGCCCTCAGCACCTCGGAGAACCTGGTGGACCAGTACCTCCCCCTGACCCCCGACGAGCTGGGTAGGAGACTAGATACCTTATAACCAACAATCTAATCGCAAATTTTTAAATGTGAAAGGCTTCAGCTTGTACAAAACCGTTTTATTGCCAAGGGGTTTCTCAACCTGTGGTCTTTTGTAACTTCTGTTCTTACAGTATCGTGATACATAATGAATCACGACCCCTGTATTGCCACATTGAAGTAGTGTTGCCATACTTGAATGTTCGTGAAACACACACATGCTGCCTGTGCATTGGACACTTAACTTCACCAACGGCTTTTCAAACAGAGCCTTCCTTTAAAAACTGATCAAATTTCCTGTGAAATTACAATGTCACGCATTAGTCTCTAGGAACAAAACGGCTGAAAGTCAGCTGAGGGAGGGGGTTTTAATAATCCAGGGAACTATGTGTAGAGGTTGTGGATAAACTTCTTTGTGCTATTCAAGCCCGCAGCGACTTGAAACCATGTCCAAATCTTCAACCTTTTCCCTCATGCACTATCAAGTCAAATGTACGCCATTTGGCTTTGGTCCACTTCACGCCGGCTTCCCTTGTGACCGGCGTTCCCGTCACCCGATAATTGCGGGTTTTTGACCGGGAAAAATCTGTCGAAGTCCGACATATTTAAATCTATCCGGTGAAAATAATTTGTCCGGGAAATTTAAATCTCCCAGGACACGTCGACCGGCGCCAATTTTTTCCTAACGGAAACTCTGCCTGTGACAGAGCTGGAGGAGAAGCCTGAGAGAGGATTGGACGCTCAGGAGAAAAGCTACTACGTCCGCTTGGGCTCCCTCTCCACCAAACTGCGGACCAGGGCCTACAGCCGGGCGCTGGCCAAGGTGCAGGACGCCAAGCAGCGCGGCCAGGAGTCCATCGCCCAGCTCAGCAACACCGTGGACCTGGTGGGTCTCCAGGAATAGAAATACTCACTTACAGTATTTGAAATGAAATACTGACATCAAATGATGAGAACTTGCCTTGAAGAAAGTCAAAAAGGTGGATGTGCAGGCCTTAATACCTAATATGCATGGAGGGGGAAAACACAGTAATTGTCACTTAAATGGATTTTTTTTTTAAGTCCTGACTTTTCTGCTGACAGATCGACTACGCCAGGAAGAACATTGACGGGGCCAACCAGAAGGTGTACAACAAACTGAGCCTCCTGGTGGAATGGACGTCTGCCAGTTCCAACCAGAATGACAAACATGTAGCAGAGGTGAGCTGCCGCTCGAGTAAAGGCCACCCCAGATGTTGACGTAGACGTTAAAGTGGAAATCCATAAGATCATCTGTGTTGAGTGGATTACACTGCGAGTCCCACGATTCAATTCCAACCTGCAACGTTGGACTGGGTTTACCCTCGTATTCGCTCCAAGGCTGTCAAATTGTTTTCTCAAAAGTTTTTTTCTGAGGTCACTTGAAGTGGTTGGGGACATTTCTTCCATTAAAAAGGAGTGTGTTGTTCTTTTTGGTGAGTTTATCAAATTGTCAGCGGCTGCTTTTCACACCTTGCCGGGAAAGGTGGACCCCGCCACCAACAGTGGAAGCGGCATATAGAGAACCTCATGTTCGTGCTAAATAAAAGCTCAAATAGCTAAATAAAATAAAAATAAAAACTATTAGCAAAATAAAATACCACTTTAAACAATGGAGCTTTATGGAAGAAACCACACGAAATACATTTTACTTTCTTGTTTACATTTACATTTAGTCATTTAGCAGACGCTTTTATCCAAAGCGACTTACAATTGTTCAAACACTGACGGACGCAGCCATCAGGAGCAATTAGGGGTTAAGTGTCTTGCTCAAGGACACTACAGCATGCTAGCAGGAGGAGCCTGGGATCGAACCAGCGACCTTTAGATCACTAGACCACCAGCTCTACCGCCTGAGCTACCATCCCCAGCTCTTACCTCCTTCTCCTGTCTCCACCCAGGCCATCGAGTCTCGCACCCTGGCCCTGGCCTGCTCCCTCACCCAGCAGCTCCAGACTACGTGCCTGGTCCTGGCCTCCGGGCTGCAGGGCCTGCCCGGCCACGTGCAGCAGGAGGTGCTGTCGCTGAGCCGCTCCGCCAGCCACGTCTACGCCGGCTTCAGCGAGGTGGTCGTCTTCAGGGACCTGCCCGACAGCGTGCTGGCGAGCAGCCGCGCCCACCTGGGCAGGATGAAGCACTCCTTGGACCACGTCATGGACTACGTGGTCAACAACACCCCGCTCAACTGGCTGGTCGGACCCTTCTACCCCCGGCTGCCGGCGCCGCCCTCCGAGTGCCCCTGCCCCCAGCCCTGCACGGAGATGGAGCCGCTGGCCTCCCAGAAGCACATGTTTATCCAGTGACGTCTCAAAAAAGAAAGAAAGTATTCCACACCCGACACCCCCTAGTGGGAATATCTAGTCGCAGTAGTTTCATTCAACACATTCTAATGACAGTATAAACAGATGGATCAAATCTGATGAGTTCCATATGCCGCAATAAAATTTGATATTTGGCAACTTTTGTCTCTTGTGCCTTTGAATCCTCACATCGTTCACTCACTTTGAGGTTTGGGTTTGCAGTCCGGTAAGACAATCATTTTTAATCGTCCGAGCGGACTTCCGACGTAGGTGGCCCCCACTACTCAGGAATTTAATGAATCACAATCAGTCCTTGGCTATGGAGAATCTGTTACCAGTTTAAATTAGAAACTCCTGTCCAAAGGGCTAAGTGAGCATCTGGATCAGTACTCCAGTGAGAGCTGCCCTACCTCGGACCAGGGTACTCCCCTCGGTTTCTCAACAGAGATCCAAGCAGAGATGGACCAGGAGGAAGGCAGAACACAAACCAGCTTTAACTGGGTGTTGACTCAAAACACAAACCCAGATGTGTGTCTTTTCAGACAAACACTCACTAATGTTGGGCGCAGTCTGGACTGGGAGCCCAGCCCAGCCGTCAGGAGAGAAGTGAAACCACAGCAGATTTTAAAGTCTCCTAATCACCACCATCTCCTGCAGCTGCGTCCCCTCCCGGTCGCCAGTGTTGGCTCTTTACCTGCAGACGCCGCCAAAACCACTCCCCCATTTCTTAGAACATTTCGGGAGATGTAAAGGCCGGCCGGGCTTTCTTAATAATTCAGCGGTGTGCGTCTATCTCCCCATGTTGCGTTAGTTTTAACCCCATCGGTTGCCTATGTGCTTTGCAAGCAGCATACACTTGTGATTTACTCGCCTCCACATCCATGCGTTTGTTTTCTGATGTCAAGTCACTTGATTCATTAACTAATTCCATCACCTATCCCCATTGTGTTTTATTTTGTTTCCAAACTTCTCCCAGGGGGTTCCAATTCCCTTGAACCAAACTCAATTCCAATCTTTCCGTTGTGGCAAGGGTGTGCAAAGATCCGTACTGCACCTCAGGCTATTCACAGCCATACTGGTGACCTTCTTCGCAATTCGTCGTGTCGATATGATTTTCTGCAGATATAGTTTCTCCCACCGCACACGCAGGGCAGCAATATCAGTGTTTGTTGAGGGGAAAAAAATAAATAAAATTGACCAAAGCAGTAAGAGAACTTTGGCCAGCCATGTTATCAGCAGCAAATCAATCCCCAAATACACTAAAGCCAACAGATAACACTATATTAATCCTCGGAGGGAAACTCAAATTAACTAGCCAAACCAAGAAGGAAAGCTCTGAAAATCACAACAAAAAAAAGAGCAAAGAAAGTGAAAAGTGAGAATAAATTGGAGAGCTGCTCCAAAAAGTAAACGACAAGTTTGAAGTCGCAGCAACAAAATACCAATAACAAGTGCTGCTAATAAAAGCATCTTGTCTTAACCTACAGCATGAATTTATTTGGGGATTTTGTTCTGTGTTTGTATTAACTGCAGAGCTTCAGGAATTAAACGATGGATTTCTAATGACAAAGCACATACAAACTTTATTATTTCATTTTAAGATAGATTAAAATCCCAAGTTCTTGGCACAGGCGTTATATGTATAGTGTATGAAAACAAAGGGAAGCTGACAAAGGGCAGACATGGACATGGCGACTAACTGGCTTTCCTTGCCAGGAAAGCCGGGCTCCCCTTGATGGACTCCATCAAACTCTGAAAAGCACAAACAGATTGTGAAGGATTTGACGGCACAACTTGGTTAAAAAAATAAAAATAAATAAAAAATAAGTTCCCAAGGCGCCTCGTGCAGGGGTGTACCGTGTTCCCTCGAGGCCGCTAGGATTAGGCGGCCATAACCCACGACAGCATCGCTCACGTAAGCGGCGACCGGCGGCGCGAGCGGGGGGTATGCGCGTCTGCCTCAGTGGATCAGACGGAGGTCATACGTACGTGCGCGCTCTCGGTATTTAAAGGACCGGCCAATCAGCGGAACCCGGTTCAAACCGGGATCAATACAGAACGTGACGTTTCCTTTACCTCTACAGAGCAAGAATTACCGATGGAAAAATATTTAAACACATGACTAAATATGTGCAATATGCAGTAAATAAAATATGTGCATGCACCTTCTATTTATAGCTGCAAAAAATAAGACCCTTACGTATTGTGTAAAATTAATTTACCTGCATTTTAATTAAACACTTGTTTGACGTGCCTCGCACTTTGGCGGCCCACAGATATAACAAATACATCCCCAACAGGGAAAAAAACGGCAGATGTTAACGTGTAATCCAATGCATTGCACCGCAGTTATGGGCTGATGCTGCTTCGTAGGGCTGCAAGGGACAGTTTGTTGAAATGTGATTCTGTATATATATAATTTACATAATTAGAAATGTACGCCGCACACCCACCCAATTGACTGGGAAAACAGGCATGTGGGCAATTTAAATTAGGGAGATATCAACAAACACATTCAGTAATTAAATGTGGTTTTATTTCCCCACTTTCACGATACAATTACAACGCACAACTCAAGTCAAGCCTCTGTTTCATGTCAGACGCTGAACAGTGACAGTCCTCAAACCGCCCTGCTCCCGACCCGGCCGGCTCAAAGGCATTATGTTGTCGTGGTAACCTAACCGGCATCTTTTCTAGCCGGATCTCAGGAAGCCTCTTAAAACCGGAGGTTAGTCAGGCCAGCGGGATCTAGCCTCGCTTTGACGGTGTAAGCGACCTTGAGGGAATGCACCCCGGGGCTCACCGGAGGGGTGTGTTATTCTAGTCACATCCTGTGGTTTAAAGAGGAGATCAAGCATCCAAATCGAACATCAAACGCATGTTAAAACATTGACGTTGTTGGTATCTGGTGTCCAAAACTACAGCACGTTGTTTGACATCATGACGGACACATTTAAGCTTCAAAAATCGAGAAGTTTTCCATTGGTTGGGACGTTTAAAAAAAAAAAAAAAAAAAGTTAAGCAATTCTATTTTAGGGAATCAGACCCCACGTCCCTCGCCAATCACGCCAACTATTTCCCCCCCAACTCATGCGGCGGTCAAGCCAAAATCTGAGGCAGCCTTTACCATGAGTGCGCTGATCTGGTGGAGGGCCACGTCGTCCAGCATGTCCTGGTTGATGTGGTCCTTCGTCTCCTCCGAAAGGCACAACATCTGGACACACACACACACACACACACACACACACACACACACACACACACACACACACACACACACACACACACACACACACACACACACACACACACACACACACACACACACACACACACCCAATAAATCCATAATATAATCTTGATCTCATCATCCATTCTTTATATTAACCTCGCTGTCATCTACTATTAGAAGACTATTTCCAACCACGCTGGATTAAGTTTACATTCCCCTGACGTCTGTCGTAAAACAGATTCTGTAAAATGTTTGTTACGTTACAATTGAAAACAACAAAACCAGGGGGAATATCACAGGTTTTCAATGATCATTTCAACGCTTTTTCTTTTTTTTGTTTCTCAAGGACCCTTTCAAGCACTTCCGCACAAAAAGGGGGGGCTATTTTTAGGTTAAGCCAGTACTTCCATTTTTGAGGTGAAATTTATGAACTTCAAGGATCTGGTAAGAACCCCCTCAACAATATACTAGTATGGAATACAATTAGAAACAGGCTGGTCTAGGGCTGAATACCAAACTGAAGAAAATCAAGTTTTGGGGGGAAAAACTCTGCAGCAGTCGACGGCAAATTTGATGTCGTTGAAAAAAAATAAATCCATGAAGTGTTTAGATTGACAGGAAATGTATATCATTCAAAAGATAGAGGCAGAGGAGTTCTATTTCGAAGGAGTATGAGCTTCAAGCCTTCAACTGTACTTAGAAACAACGCCTCAGGTCAAGATAATTGATGACACAAGTCGAAGCTGAGCACAAATTCAATGCGAGGGCACCTGTCCCTGCGACGTGGATATGGCAATGTGGGGAGCGCAGCCCGCCGCCGAGCACGAGAGATCCCCAGCTGAGTAAACGGACCTGTCACGGCACAAAGCACACCTCCTTCACAGTTTGTCCACGAAAACAAAAAGAATAGTTTTTAAAAAAGGCAAAAATCCATCTAACGGTTCCTCCGGTTCAGCTGTGGACCCACCTTAGTTTGGGTTTAGTATGCGTCAGCTGGTCTCCGGTCCTGGCAACGCGGCTCCGCGTCCTCACCGGCGTGCACTTGCAAGCAGACCTGCAGGAATGGGGAGGGGTCTTTAAAAAAAATAAATTAAAAAAAAAGGTCTTTCTTTATCTACAGGTGAACAGCTTGCATTATCTTCCCCCGATCCAGGAACAGGGCGTTTCTCGAGGGCGGTGCCGACTATGCCGGTATGTTGTCGTGGTCAAACTCCAAACTTGATGAAATGTTTGAGGTGCCGACTGGTTATCGCAATGGCTCTTTGGGAGTCTTTCACTCCGTTTCCCCGGTGAACGGAAACACGGGCATTCTGAGTTTAGTTTCCGGTAAAAACCCAGAAGAATCTGGGACCTCGGTCAAGCCAAGACACAAGGCGGTGTCTAGGTTCATGCTTAGGTGTCGCAAAAGATAAGTTGCTGCAATCCATAATTGTCACTTTTTTATTTTTTGAAAAACACGGATCGAATTAGTTTTCCCACATATTGAATTCTTCCCAGCACCGTCATGACTCATTTAAATGATGGACATCTATTTAAAAAAAAAAGGCCGCAGTTTGTGTGTGTTAGCACCTTACCCGTCAGTACAGGGTCTACTTCCAGCGTTACCTGAGATTTCCAGTACCGGTGCTTCCAGTCCGTGTTTTAGTCCTGGCTCCTTTTCCTCCCTCAGGTAGAAAAATAAATAAATAAACTTATAAAAACACGTTTTAGTCTCAGAAACAACACCCACGAAGCAAAGACCCTAGAATACACCCACATTGGACAGCTCAGCTGAGGTTTTGGGTGCGAGGGCGTTGCCGGATGGGACGCCACTTGACTTCACTATGGAGACTTTTTTTTTTTACACAATGAAAAAATTATTCACACACACACACACACACACACACACACACACACACACACACACACACACACACACACACACACACACACACACACACACACACACACACACACACACACACACCTTTTTTGCTGGGAACCCTCTTCTTCAGGGGTGTGTGGATCACAGGGAAGTCATTCTGAAACCACTGCACATGTCACCGCTGAGTGTGTTTTGATAATAAACTCCATCGATAGATGGATAGAGGGCTCACCTTCAAGGCAATCGAAACCTCACTGGCATCTGTTTCTTCTGTATTTGACATTCATGGTTTTATTTGGGGAGAAGGGAAAATATGGAATTAAAACAAAGTAGAAAAGATGAAGCTCATTTTATTTAATCATTCCCGGGTTCAACTTTACCACTTGTTAATTCGGAAATGAGTGTGTTCTGCAGGGACAGAGGCATCTTCATCAGCTCGACCCTGAAGATCTTATCCACGGAGGTCAGCAGGCTCTCCATCTTGGCCTCCATTTCCGTTAGCCGTTGTTGGGCTGAAGAAAAGCAACAAAGGGTAGGGTATGAACTTGTCAAAATAATAATGAATATAGCCGCAAGAGGCCATTAACAGGATTCAACCCGTGAAGGCCATTTAGATCTCATGGTGCAAGCTTGGCAGGTTTAGTCCTAAAATTGACCAAGATATGAGGTGGCTGGTCCAAAGATCAGAGCGACTTGCACAACACTGACGACAGCAGTTCCCTACCCGTACGAAACAAAAAACGTGAACATAACCGCCTCCCGCCGCCGGAGCCTGTCCGCCCCGCCTCTCATTTGTGTAAACACTAAATCCTGAACAGAGTAGGTCACCATCCCAGACAGCCGTGGATCTGACCGACCTGCCGACTGACGACCGCCCAGCTGATGCGCTGTCAGGGGGAAGGGCCACCCCCTCCTGCGAGGTCACCGCCCGCAACCTTGAAACACCTTTCGTTTTTTGGAGTCACAACAAACTTGCTGTGAATGTTGCAACTGGTCGTCTGATGTTACCCAATGGTCATGATGATTGACTTAGAGCAGCGCTATGTACCTTTTGGGGATTCGGCGCCACTCCAGTTTGGGGGGAAACTGCGCTGTCACACCAACTCGGTCCGGGTCCCGAAACAAATTTCTACGGGCCCTTGTACGGGCCTCGCCGCGTCAGCGAGCACCCGGCCCCCGGCGCCCGCTGCTATGTACCAGATGTGCTCGGCCAGGCCCGATCAGCTCGCACCGGCCGAGGTGCGGTGGGGTCCCGGCGCCGTCGGGGAGGTGGAGCTGCTACCTTTTGTAAGAGCATTGTCACCCGACATTTTGACCGGAAAGATTTGAATTTATGTCTTTGGAAGTGACGTGGTGCCGTAACGCACTTTCCCCGCGGTGTCGTACAGATGTTACATAATGAAAGAACGGGCGTTGGGGGAGGAGGGAGGCGCCGGTCTCCGCATTGCAAGTCAGAGTACCAGTGAAATCATTTCTCAAGCTGTTGTTTTAGTGCTGCCGTCACCCAACCGGAGTTACGAGCCCTTACGTGCATGTGAGCACGCCAGGGCCGCGCTGACACGTCCCGATAACAATCGAACGTGCGTATTTCAACTCATAACTCCCTAAACTCCATTATAGTTGTAATGGTTGTTAGCGGCCATGTTGTTTATCTGGTGGTAAATTGTTGATGGCACGTTTGTTAAGCTAGGTCCCTTTATTGTGCTGGACCATATGTGGTGCTAATGGATGGACATCTCACAGAGCATTAGCGGGGGAAAAAAAAGATCTTTAAAAATTCTAGTTTGGCGGAGTGAAAACCGGACTTTTGGTGTAGGAGTTATGGACATATAAAAAAAAATGACATTTGTAATTACAGCGCCACCATCTGGATATTTCTGCGCAATCATTTCTGAAGAGCAAACGGAACAGGGAATATTACGATAACAACATGGCTTCAGTCCTATGGGCTTGAATCCCTAATAACAACAACAATAATAATAATAATAATAATAATAATAATAATAATAAATCAGACCTTATTACATTTCACTGCATATATGTATGGAAGTATGTATATGTATGTGACAAATAAAAATCTTGAATCTTGAATCTTGACCTTCTTTCTCAAACTGCTGGATGAACAGGTCGCGTCTGTGCTTCTTCTCCAAATCCACTTTGTCCCGAGTCCGTGTTTCTGCGCTGAGTTCCATCTCTTCGCTCGTTCTCATTCACTTGAATTGGATTTTGCGCCTTAAATCGACTCTTTTCCAAAAAAAAAAATCTAAAACTCAACTCGATTCAATTTCTCGCCGCACTTTTCACAGGTGGACCACAGGTGTGGGCGGATGCCGTGATGACGGCGTGACGGCACCCGGGCGTGTCTTGCTTGCCGCTGACGTCACCCTTCCCGCCCCGCCCACGCTCGTCACGGGGCTCCCAAAGCGGGCTCAGCGGAGCCGACCCCTAGCGGTCACGGCAGGTATTACTTCTCTGCCGAGAACTTTGGATGTTAATGCTTCTCCCAATGCGTCAACAACTAAATAATAACGTTTGGATATTTGTTTATTTTGGGATTATGTTCGGTTAATGCATAAACGGAACAAACTTCCAAAAATAAATTCATTTCATTGCAGCTGATGCTGGGTCCAGGGAGGCCTTCGGAGACGGAGCCCGTCCGTCACCACGCCCCATCACGACAAACGTGCACAAGAAAGGAAAACAGCCGCACACCGGGGTTGTAAATCAGGTCAAACATATTTATTGCAGTGCAATAACTGTGTGGACATTCAGATTGTGTTCACAGGACGGCAGGAGGTTGCTCCAACCGAGGACACCGACCTTTCTCTAGAACCCCTGGGTGGAGCAGAGCTTCAACCTCGCAGTCGGGGAGATGACACGCCCGTGTGGGAATCGCTTAGTCACCGGGGGTTAGTCATACTAGTTTTCGGACAACAGCAAGTCTATCCGCAGCTCTGGCTACAATTCAAAACGTCGTTATGGCAACAATAAATAGATCCCGTTGAAATTTAAAATGTTTTTTTTTTTTGTTTGTTTATTTAATTTTTTTTTAAAGTAAAGACCGAAATCGGATGTGCGGGCTGTGGTTGTTTGCGTCGGACGATGAACCTACAAAGCGGATCGCGAAGTTCCAACCGAATTGCTTCAATGCGGCGCAGGAGGGGTATTTCGGCGAGACGCCGTCAAAAATCTACCATCGGTTCCTACTTTCACTGGAATGTCTTTTTCCTTTTTTACCCCCCCCCCCCGGGGTGTTTGACCCAGCGGCAGCAGTACGAATAAGCTGGCAAACCATAATAGTTTCCATTGCGAATACACGACTAACCTGTAGATCCTACCACACACACACACACACACACACACACACACACACACACACACACACACACACACACACACCGCCCCACCCCCGGAGAGGCGGGAAGGGCGTCGGCACGAGTCACTAAAATGGAACCCGGATGGCTCCTCCGTGTCCAGGAACACAGACGGAACGACGTCCGCGACGAAAGCACTTGTGAAATATATTTCTAAATCTATTCACAACATCGAGCGTACGGGCGCGTTTGCCGTTTAAAAAAAACGTGGCGACGTCGGACACACGGATTTGGACTGATTATTGCCTCCTGCTCTGAAATGGGGAATCCAACTTTCGACAAACAAAATTAAAAGAGCCCCGATGCGTTAGAAGCCGCTCCTCAGTAGTTCTCTCGGCCGTTCCCTTCCGAGACAACGCCCTCCAAAGTCTAGTCGTACGACACCCGCCATGACAGGCGCAGGTGGCTCTGGAATGTTCCGAAATTCAAAACGGGCTGATTGTCCGAAAGGCCTCGGTCCTCCCCTTCCCCCCGACGCAATGTTTCGTATGTACACCGCGCCGACGTGGCGTTCGTGGTTTAAGACTCGGATCGGTACAAAGGAGACCCCCCGGGCTCCCGGAGAAGCGAGGCGGGGTCCGGCTTTTTTTTTTTTTAAAGATTCTTCACAAGTACAAAAAATATGTACAGACCAGAAGACAGACTTTAGTTACAGTTTGAAGAAAGTGCACGAAAGGGAAACGGTCTGTACACGGTCGGCCAGCTCACTTAATGGATCGTGTCTGGAGGTAATTACAACTCATGGACAAAATGTGGTTAACGCAGCACTACTCAAAACAATAACATGCGCGCAAGGCACACGCGCGCACACACACTGTACAGCCGATATTCATTCTATACACCCATCGTGGTGGGAAATACAACTGAACCAGTCCCAAAAGAGTTACTTTCCAGCGATTCATAGAAATAGTCCCAGTTACAAGAAGGCGCTGGAGAAAACATACAGAGGCCACGGTAATAAAAAAAAAAAAAAAGACAAAAAAAAAAAGTTGCTTTTCCTCATCAGGAGAAAGGGATGAAGTACCATCTCGGATCTATTTCTAAGTGTTGACAAGTGTAGAAATTGTAGGTTTTGTTTTTTTTTGTTTTCCCCTCTTCCCACGATGTCGGCCGACGGTACGCGTCCGTCCGTCCCTCGGCGCCGCCCGGTGGCCCCCGGCTCTCCTCAACCGCGAGTCTGTACGGCCGGGCCGCCGGGGCGTTCAGATGACGGGGGCGCCAAAGCAGCGGAGGCACGACTGGACGCTGGTGCCGGGCGGCCGGTCGATGCGGTGCAGGCTCTTCAGCTTCTCCGGGCTCAGCTCGTCGTAGGCCTGCCGGTACTCCCTGTCGAAGGCCTCTGCGGGGACGCGGGGGACACATTTGGAGGCATCAAGAGGCGTCGTTACACCGTTTCATTCTGATTGGTCAATAGCAGCGGTCAGCGGTCAGTTATTTGTAACTGATAATAACACACAGAGCGACAGCTACGTTGCTGTGGAACTATTTTTCTGATCAGAATGTCTGAAACTAGGCGTGCTGGTTATCAAATCATCATCATCAAATCAATATTCCGTCTCAATATCTTATTTTTTCTTTTATAAGTAGCCGTGTAATAAGCTGGACAACGTGCAGCCAGACAGAGGTCATTGGAGAATAACCCTCTTCACAGGTATAAGAGCCTGATCACCCTGTCAAGGATTATTTCACATTCAAACTTTTCCAAGACCGCTCCAGTTTTCAAGGACATTTTGGGCGATTGTCATATTCCATGACTTTTCCATGATTGGAACGCCGCGTTGGAAAATTCCAAGATTTTCCAGCAGGTGTGGGAAGCCTTACAATATTTAGGATTTTTCAATTTCCTGGAGGGGAAATAAATAAATAATCACTTACCGACATCAATGTTCTCCCGTCCCAAAGCCACCAGCGAGAGGAACAAGATTTCTCTGTAGATACTCCTGAGAGGCAGAAAAGAAAATCATACAAAATAATAATAATAATAATAATAATAATAATAATAATAGATTTTAATTCATTCAATTATTTAAAAGTTATTATTTTAATAAATTGCGTTATTTTTAACAATTATAATTATTATTTTTTTTTTTTTAAATAACATTGCAGGTATCGTATGAAACCCGGGTTGTTTCTAGGTAATGCGATCCAAACCAGACATGACAAATAGGCCGTAGCAGAAGAAGGGCGCGGACCTTTGGCGCTTGACGTCGGGCCGCTGCTGGACCTCGCGCAGCAGCAGGTTGATGGGTCCGTAGACATCGTTGGTCTGGATGCTGCGCACGATGGTGTTGAGGAGCATTCGCGCCTCCTGGTTGTCAGTTGGCGCCAACAGCCCCTTCTTCTCCACCACTACACAACACACCAATGTCAGCCCCTCCCCCCTTTTTTTTTTACGTATCAAAGTAATACGGCTCAGAGTGTGTGTGCTAAGCGCGCGCATACACACCCAAGGATCTCCAGAGTAGGTAGAGGGGGTCTCCAGGCTCCTGGTGCAGGTTGATGTTGTCCCACAGGAGCTGGACGTAGACCTGCTTACTGTCCTGTGACAGGGACGTCAAAGGGAGCTGCAAAAATAAATATACAGATATAGTACAAGTTAGAAAAACTGACGAAAAGAACGCCTCCAGAATTATTATACTATTTTTTTTTTTTTTTTTACTGAAATTTAATGTAGTCACCGTAGCAATAATTTGATGTGCTATAGCTCAATCAGCTGAAAAAAAAAACTTTTATATTGAAATTGTGGCAAATGACAAGAGAAAGCCAAACCTGAACTCCGTTGTTGCAGTGTTCGGAGGTGAGGATGAGGCCGGGCAGGTGACTGGGCAGGTCCAGGCGGCGGAAATACCACACCAGGTTCCAGAAGATGATGGGGTGCTGGCTTAGGAACTTGTGGGTGAAGATCACCTGGTAGGACACGGCGGAACACAGTGGAGTTGCTATCTGACACGGTTGGGGTGATATCGCTGACACGAGCGGAACGATATTAGGATTTATTTTCCCCGTACTTGGTCGCCCTCGTTCTCCAGCAGCGTCTCCAGCTCTTTACGCAGCACCAGGGGGCTGAGGTAGGGGACGGACACGGGATTGGGGTTAGGTCGTCTGGCTCCCATGCCGTCCTGAAGCGATCACACACACACACACACACACACACACACACACACACACACACACACACACACACACACACACACACACACACACACACACACACACACACACACACACACACACACACACACACACACACACACACGTTTTTTAACTTTTAAAACCAGTTACAAAGGGATATATGACGTTTTAATTTGAAATGACTGCACTTTCATTTAATGAATTCATTTCATTTGATTCAATTTTAATTTATCATTTAATCGTTTGTCAATTTGACAGAAGGTATTGATTTTTTTTCAAATGCATCACTATTATTATTATTATGACTCCATGACAGCATTGATGCGGGACCCCGGGCACACTGTGCATGGTATGCAGTGCTATGCCTCGTTGGGACAGCAGGGGGCAGGCACAGTCACCTCATGGAGGCTGCAGGGCAGGCTTGCCGTGGAGACCCCGTGGCCCGGCGTCTGGCCGCAGTCCAGGCTTTGCAGGGGACCGCCCACGCTGTTGCTACGGGTCAGAGATGTGCCGCTGCCCCGAGGCTGCTTCCCGGCCGCCTGGTGTTCCAGCAGACCCAGGGGGTCCGACTGCACCGGCTCTGGGACCAGACTGAAGACACACAAATGCAAGACAAATAATCTTACATTAAGTGGACAAGTGCTTTACAGATCTCTTTCCTAAGCTTTTAGAGGGCGAACATAAGGCAGGAGGCCAGGATGTAAATGGAAGCAAGAAATCGATGAAGACATTGAATTTAAAAAAGAAATGTTACCAGTGTGTTAGTCAATCACAACTTCGTGAAGAAACGAGGAAAAGAGAACAAATAAAAGCAGAGATCTGAACAGCGCACGGCCACGTGTGCCAAATACCTTTTATGTGCCGCAGAGTGGTTGTCAGGGGCTCCTGCGGAAACCTCCTCAGAAGACGGCGGGAACGTGATGACATCCGGCGTATTGCTCTCCGCCGGTCTTCCGGCGACGGGCTGAGTGTTGGCGCTGTGGATGCTGTCTCCCGAAACGCTGGGCTTCATGTAGAACCTTGGACAAAACAAAGGAGGTTGACGCTAAACTGCCACAGCCGACAACAAAACAAATAGTCCGGATCAGTGGATTTGCATCGAGTTCAACTTTGACGTGGAGTATCACGGCGTCGTCCAAATGCAAACTGGCTTCCTGGGATTTGTTTGATTGCCACTTTAATTTGCGTTTTAAACTCTTTATTCCTTACCGTCTATCAGTCTATAACCGTCTTCAAAGCTATGGCATTAGTACTGCCCACTACTCCCTAATCTCTGGTGTGACCGGAATATCAACCGATATCAATATCCATCAACATGGCCGCACCGTTCGAAAAACCCCGTTGGGGGGCCGAGAGGCGGGGGTGCTCACCCGGCGGTGGAGCGCAGGTCGTGGAACTCCACGTGCAGCAGGGGGAGGAAGGCGGTGCGGCAGAAGGGGCAGTTGGTGTTAAGGTTGGAGTCGTCGGCCGTCCACCCCGCCATGATCTCCTCGTCGTAGACCAGCGCCTCGCAGGAGCGACACTGGGAGCAGCTGGACATCAGCACCTGTCGGCCGCAGGGTGTGGCCGGTAAGTACGTCAATATCATATAATGTGACCGATCATCACCTTCGGATCTTGGTTGTTGTGATATTTTGAAACAGCTTCCTGGTGTTAAAAGTCTGCATTACCGTAAGGCAGTTGCATCTTAAATCTTTTTGCCGAGCCCCTCTCCCCAAAATTTCAAGGACTTAAAAAAAAAAAAAAAAAAAGTAAAAAAAGTGAATACATTTAATTCACAAATAAAAAATATAAACAAAGAGAACAATGAATGAAATAATAAGAAATGAATTATATGGCTTATTATTCCACCTTGACAAACTTTAATTAAATATTTAAATATATTATATATATTGAAATACTGAAAATCGTTCTTTTTCTTACATCCCCTGCAATTCCTTTGTGCCCCTCATTTTGAATACCACTGCAGTACAGGATGCAATTTTCTGAATTTTTTTTTTTTACATAGTTTTAGCTGAGCAAAATGGACAATGAATGTACCTGCTTGGTCATTATAGCTAATAAGAAAGAAATTTAACTCTATCGCCAAAAACACATTACATTATTGATATTATCACCTGGCTCTATGCAGAAAACCAGAAGAGTGTGTGTGTGTGTGTGTGTGTGTGTGTGTGTGTGTGTGTGTGTGCGCTGTTATGGGTATACCTCTAGTGCACAGTTCTGGTAGATGCTGGAGGAGGAGGCGTGGTGCAGGGAGCCCTGCTCAGAGTCTGGGCCCCGGCCCGCTCGTCCTGGAGTCTGATCTGGAGACCGACAGAGAGCCAGAGCGTAAAGGATCCGCCTCACGTGGCAGGGTGCTTCCTAACCTCACCTCGCTGCCTGCTTAACAATCCTGCGTTTCGGGGGCCCGTTAAGGTAAAAAAGGGTTACGTGAATTGAGACAACTCGTCATGCAGCCTTCTTCTAAAATGAACTGAAGAATGTACCTCTGAAGAACGCTTTTATAGTTTCATGGCAGCTTTTAAGAAAGATTCTCATTTAGTCTGCTGCGGATTGGCCTAAATGTGAATTGTAACATAACATTTGTGATGCTGGCTCCAATAACAGAAGGAAAAAAAATTGTCACACTCTATTATTGGGACCTAAAAACAGGGTCACGGACCAAAAAAGTTTGAGAACTCATGAGACCGACTTCTTGGTCACAAATGGAGCAGTGAAATAGTGTCTCACAAAAGAGAAGTGTGTGTGCGCGCGTGTGTGTGTGTGTTGCCTACGTGTGTGGTGCGTGCCCCTGCCGGTGTCGCTGCTGCCGCTGCTGCTGCCCAGGCTGGTGCAGCTGTGGTTCAGGCCGTTGGCCACCAAGCCGGGGATGGCCCCGCCCCGCTCGCCGGGAGCGTCTACGTCGTCCTGCTCCGACAGCAGGTGCTCGTCCAGGCGTGAGGGGAAGCCACCGCCACCCCCGCCGCCCTGGGCCAGTTCCTCCTGGGTCGGGGAAAATTTGGTCAAAATAAGTAATATAAACAAATTAGCCGGGCCAAGTGCATCCCGAACCGAAATATCTGGCGCTCACCTCGTCGTCTGAGTGGGAGTATGCGGAGGCCACGGCTCCCCACACCTTGCTCGCCACGTTGGCCGCCTGCTTCATGCCCGACTTCAGCACGTTTATTTTGGGCCCCGACAGCAGGGCGTCCATCTTGATTCCTGAGATGGAGTTGATGACGGAGCCGATGGATCCGCCCTGTGAGGACTTGACCAGTGCAGTCAGCGAGGACGAGCGGAGCCCCGGACTGGCGCCGGACGGGGTCTTGGTTTTGGCGGTGAAGGTCTTTGAGCGAGTGACGGCGTTGGGGCTGCGTTTGGGCGTGTCGCCCGGCGAGTCGGACGGCGTTTTCACGGGCGGCACGGGGAGGCTGGACCGGCGCTCCAGCGGCTGCTTGGCTGGGGGAGCATCGGCCAGGCTCTGCTGCAGCTCCATGCTGGAGGACTTGGCGCCCAGCGGGCTGCGCAGGCTCATGTACATCTCAATCTCCTCAGCCAGGTTGCGCGACACCACGGCGGGCAGCGAGCGCGGTGGCTCCTGGCTGGTGACCGAGGCCGACTCCTCACCACTCGACGCCATCAGGGACAGGGGGTCAGCGCCCGCCTCCACGTCCTCCCTCTCCAGCGTCGGCCCCCTCCCCGCAGCCTCCTCGTCCTCTTGCATTTCGTCACCCTTCTCGGTCGCCTCGCCGCCCTCTTCCTCCAGTCTCTTTCCCTCAGCCTCCACCGTTGTAGGAGCATCCTCTGCGGCCTCCTCCTTCCCCAGCAACTGCCCCCGCTCCTCCTTGTGCTCCTCCCAGGGCTCCTCCTCCAGTGTCTTTCCCGGCACTAGCCCCCGCTCGTCCTCGGGCTCCTCCACCGGCGTCATCCCCAGGACCAGCCCCCGCTCGTCCTCGGGCTCCTCCTCCAGCGTCTTCCCCATGACCAGGCCCCGCTCGTCCTCGGGCTCCTCCTCGGGCTCCTCCTCCAGCGTCTTCCCCATGACCAGGCCCCGCTCGTCCTCAGGCTCCTCCTCGGGCTCCTCCTCCAGCGTCTTCCCCAGGACCAGCCCCCGCTCGTCCTCGGGCTCCTCCTCCAGGTCTTTGAACAGGGCTTTGGATGCGGCGCTCGGCACGGCCCTAGAGCTGGCGGTGCAGAGGGCGGCGGCCAGGATCCGGGCGTCAGCGCCCATGCGACTCGCCATGTTGTCCACGCCTTTCTCCAGCAGCATGCCGGCGCGGCTCTCGGCACTGAAGCTGCAGCTACGCTCGGAGAAGGATTTCTGCCGCTGCCGCTGGGAGCCCGCGTCGGCGGAGGACGACGAGGAGGAGGAGGGGACTTCCTCCTGAAGAGGCACGTCAACGCTCTTCCTATGTAGTGTGAACAGCTTAGCGGTGCCTGGGATGAAGACACAGCGCATATTCGCTTGAATATGACCCAACAAACAAGTCCAATCAGGGCTCCAGGCTGCGACCATTTTTGGAGAAAGTGCTACCCTATTTTAGAACTAGGAGCACCAGCGCGACATGCAAATATGCAGACTGTTTTTTTGGTGTTTGTTTAAAAAAAGCACTTAGTGATTTAACTTAGTGATTTAACTTAATGATTTTTTTTTCTGTTAAAGCGCTACTTCACTTTGCAACTTTTTCCATTTAAAATAATGTTATTGTTATTTCTGTAAATTGTCTATTTATTATCAAAACATTTATCAGTAGTTCAACAGTTAAGGTTTGGTCTGGTGCTCCTAAAATCTTCAGTAGGGAGCACCAGTGCTACTGGTCGAAAAGGTTAGTCTGGAGCCCTGCATATATAACTATATAACCAGAACCCAGGTTAAACCAAAGCCAAGTTAACCTGCAAGTGTGCGGTATTCACCATCTTACCAGTTTCCCTGCCGGCATCGAAGCTTCCGGTGGAAAGCTTGACAATGCTGGGGACGGTCACGAGCACTCCGGCGTGGACGGGGGGCTCCACGACCGCCACGGCACTGTCTACTGAGCCGGCCATGTCCTTCCCTAAGGACCCCAAGGAGACGAAAGAAGGAAATTATGTCCGGTTCTGGTTAACGTAATATAACAATATATTATAGTTGTATTTTAGGCTTTAAAGCTGCATTACAAATAATGTAATTTTCTGAACTTCATACCGTTCTAATTAATGCCTCCACCTGCTTGGTCATAATACATATCCACACTAATGACTGTTTCTCTTTCATTTTTTTGTGTTAATATCTTGTGACAGGACCAAAAGCCAACCCCAAAATAACGTCATATTATCGAAAACTCTGCTCTCAATAGCTCATTATTGAGGCAACATTTCGGTCACTTGGACCTTCATCTGCCCCTGTATTCCTCTGGTTTTTGAACCCATCTGAACCCAAATGGGGTTTGTTGCACACAACATAGACTTCAGCACTAAACGCAGCTCCAACACTCCGACAGCGAGCGAGTGAACGAGTGAGTGAGTGAGAGAATGCTAAAACACATGTCTACAAATCAAGCCGCTGACCGTTGTGCTGCGGTTTGGTCTTGCCGCTGGCTCCGGCAGACAGCGGCGGCGTGGTATTTGAGGAGTCCGGCAGGTCCTGGTGCAGCTCGTCCTTGGAGCCGTAGCCCTGATCAGACTGCCCTCCTGCAGACAAAGGGTTAGATGGAGGATTTACAGACGTGATGGACCGCGCCCATATATGCTTGAGTCCTTACTATGAAACTGATTCATTCATCCGATAAACTTAACATGCCGAGGCTTTTACAGGCGGCATAGCCGAAAAGCATCTGTGCCCAGCAATGAATATTTCCAACTACCAATGTCAACATTTTAACAAAGGCCTTTTAACGTTATAATCCTTGTGAGGTCCTTGGATCGAGGGAGCCGCTTTGTCCAAAGACCACCACAGCAGCTTTCTTTATTTCTTTGCACATGCAAGAAGTGCTCAGTTGTCCCTTCTTCTTCAGAGTTGTCAGAGCCTTAGAAGTCGAAGAGAAAAGCGGAGCGCTCTGTGGTGTAAAATGTGTGTGTAAAAAAAAGTAGTGGTCGCCGCAGTTTCCATTAGAAAAAATTGGCGCCGGTCAACGTGTCTTGGGAGATTTCAATGTCCCGGACAAATGGGAGAGATTCCGGTCAAATATTATCTGTGTTTATTGAACTTAAAAACAACTGATAAGCAGGATATATAGAGAATGACATCATCAAGGCATGTAGATGTATAATATTTTTTTTATTGAATATTAAAAATAAAATCCCATCAGTAAACGCTTTTTTAAAAAGAAATAAATATTACAAATATTACTACTTGGAATCAAATAATTTCCGTTCGTGAACAATAAGTAACGAGTGCAGCCGCTTTAATTAACATTTCATTAAAATAAAAATTGAATCCAATCAAAAACAAAATAAATATGACAAGTAGGTCTAAATAAATAAAGCTTTTGGTCCCGTCGACATATTTTACCCAATGAATATTTACCCTCCACTTTCGCTCTGAACTTAAATATCCCCAAAAAAAAAAAGAAAAAGCTGCCATGGGAGGGGGCGGGGCTTAGTTCTATATCGACAAAAGTGATTGGTCAGAGGCAAAGCTTTCAGATCAGCTTTAGATCGTCCAAAATGATTGGCTTCCTGTGGCAACTTGCCGAGTGCGGAAATGAACAGATCTGCAGATTTTTTTCATCTAAATTATCCACTCAGCACTAATTCAAATTGTGTTTGAAGTGATAGGACGGACAATCCGGAGAATACTTGTCAAGCCACTGGATCCCTATGCCACTGCCTTGACAGAATCAACGACGTCTGTACCTGCGGTGCAGTGGTTATCTGTCGAATCCGGCACGACGAGGCTGCGGGCGAAGAGCGTGTGCTCCTCTCCGTTGACCTCGCTGGAGCTGTCGGCACTGCAGCGACTCAAACGGTCGCCGTCGCCGACCCCCGACCCCCGGGGCGAAGCAGCTGGATGGGGAGTAACAGAGAGGGTACGCTAAATACACACACACCCTTACGATTTAAACTAATTGTGGTATTATTTTTGCAGATTTGAAAAGCCTCCTGTTCTGACCTGTGGTGATGATGGTGGGTCTTTTGGCGGAAGGCGTGCGTTGGAGAGCCTTATTAAACTGAGCCACGCCTCGAAGCACGTTGCGCAGCTTGGTCCACATGAAGAGGCCGCTGCGGTTGCGGCTCGGCCACGGGCTCTCCAGGACCGCCTGGAGGTTTAGGATAGAAAAAGGCCTTCAGGGGACATGCTTCTATTCAAATAATGAATATATTATCAGTGGGCAGCACTTCCAAATGAACACAACTGAGCTTTCAAAATATATATTTTCATCTAAATGACAATAAAATGACGGACAATCTGGAGAATACTTGTCAAGCCACTGGATCCCTATGCCACTGCCTTGACAGAATCAACGTACTCGTCCCGAAAGAAATAGTGTTGTAACTTGTGTTTTCATTGACCTTGTTGTAGTAGCCGTATGTTATAGCATTGGGGTGCACTCCGGCCTTCTTCATCTCCACCAGGACGCGCACGGCCATCACGGGAAGCCCCCACACCCCGCAGAGCTGCATCATCACTCTGTAGCACACCTGAAAAGACAGACGGGGAGGATATGCACATTCAACAACATGACATTTAAACTGATCGTTTAAAGGCACAACAAAGGGAACTAATGCCATGATATGATGGTAGCCAATACGAGTAATAAAGTACAATCCCTTGATATGCAAGATAAGGGCTTGGGCGATATATCAATATAGAGATATGAGACTTGATATCCTCTGCAATTTTGGTGATCGTAATATTGTGATATCCTTAATGTCTTTAAAGCAGCACTATGTAACTTTTGGTATTTGGTGGCCCCCACTGTCATAAAACTCGGTCCGGTGTCCGAAAATAATTTATTTTACTTTGGACCCTATCAGTCACGTTTCAATAACAGTCTACGCCCCTTGCATGGACCTCGGCGCTTTCGGGAGCAGCGGGGAGAGAGGCCGCGGGGACGGGGCCCCCTGCTACCGGTGTAGGTACCAGATGTGCTCGGCCCGGCAGATCGGCTCGCATGCGCGAGTCCGACGGTGAACCAAACCCCCCGTGGATGAAAGAGAGGGTCGGCGCGCACCCCCGGCCCGACTCACCCGCGCTGTCGGAGAGCTGGAGCAGCTACGTTTTGTATGAGCATTATTACCGGACATATTGACTGGCAAGTTTGTAATTCATCTGGGGATGTTGTTTTTTTTAATAAAAATTTTAGCAGGCAAAAAAACATTAATTAACAGCTAACAGAAACCCCTGGGCAAGTGACATGGTGCCGTAAAGCGTAACACGCTTTTCCCGCAGTTTCAAACCCAAACACAGAAGTTACATAATGCAAGAACAGGTGCTCAGGAGGGTGGGTGGGTATGAAAGAGGTGGTCAGTGTACCATCAAAATGATTTTCAAGCTGTTATTTTAAGGTAAAAGGCTCGCTTGCTTTAAGACTGCAATAAAGGAAAGTCATGCAACTATCTGAACGTCAGAGACTGTTCTCATCAACGTCTCCCAGTTTGGTCGTACGGTAGTATCCACATTACTAACAACTGTTGGTCGAATATTTCTGGCGTGAAAAATAGCGCCAAATTATCGACATCAAGGCATTCCTCAAAAAAAAAATTTAAATAAAAAATAAAAATAAGATTTGAATTGGCCGCACCTCATCGAGCACCTCCACCTCAGCGGTCCTCATCTTCAGCAGGATGTTGTAGGCCTGCTGCATGGCGTGGCCCTTGGACTTGGCGAGGCGCACGCCAGCCGGCAGGCAGATGAACCACAGGCTGTAGCAGTGGCTGAACAGGCAGCGCGCCCACAGCAGCGGGTTGGAGTAGAAGCGTTTGGCCATCTTGTACGCCAGCTTGATCTCCTGCCAGACCCCGACAATTCAAAAGGAACATTTTATGGGTTTTTAGTTGTTTTTTTTTAACCACAAACCGAAGCTGGACTGGAGGAGGATCTGCTGCCCTCAGCAAATGATAGAAAATAATCTGGATACTTCTTAGGCCAGGGGTTCCCAAAACTGGGGTGCATGGCCTCCTAGAGGTCAATAAAGGAATTGCAGAGCAGCAAAACTATTATTTAATGTTTGGTCATTTCGTTATCATAATTCATTGTTTTACATTTATTTAATCAACTACACTAATGATGGTGAGTGTATAGTTTTTACAGCGTGTTTTTATTATATGATTTGCCGGTAACATGTTAAACCCATGTGAAATGCATTCTGCCAATGTGATTGCATGGGGGAATGTTGGCGGCATTGAGAACATTTTAATACTTATATTTAATTTAAATGGACCACGTGAGCGCTAGGTGCCTTGGGTGTGCTAAATTTATGTATCAAATTAAAATAAAAGTTGTCTATTTACAATAATTCATGACAATAAACATTGTTATTATTTAAAATAACATGACAGGGACTGTGTGTGTGTGTGTGTGTGTGTGTGTGTGTGTGTGTGTGTGTGTGTGTGTGTGTGTGTGTGTGTGTGTGTGTGTGTGTGTGTGTGTGTGTGTGTGTGTGTGTGTGTGTGTGTGTGTGTGTGTGTGTGTGTGTGTATACCTGCTTGGTCCTCTTGGCCAGCAGGGCAGGGCTGCTGGAGAGGCTGGCTCCTGCTGCTCTGCTGCTCAGCGCCGGCTTCAACTTTTTCGGACGCTCGAACAGCTCCACCCGCAGGCGGGGGAAACTCTTATAACTGGAGAGCGATGAGTTGAGTAAGATCATGACAAGTAGTCAATTTGAGAACAGATGCTGTTTTTTCCCCACTACCAAGTATCCACTACCATAACACAAAAGAAAATTGGAAGAGGCAGCTTTTTTTCAGACTATGCCCCAAACCTCGCATAGAAATATAACAGCATTTATTATTCTTATTTTATTTTCATTATCTCATCCTTTTAATCATTTTATGCTTTTAAGTGTTTTAAATTGTGTCTACTTTGCGTGTAATTGGTGTAATTTGTTTCTTTACCATTTATCCATCTATTGAATGTGAGCTTCATTTCATGCATGACAGGTGTATGTGAATCAAGTATACAATTATTATTATTTTAGGAGTTGGAAGGAGTGTTGAAAGTACAGAGCACGGTGGCTCGCAGCCATATAAATGCATCACGGTGCAACAGCCAGCGCTAGGATAATACAGCAACACGTCCGATACGGCAGAACTTGAACGGGGGCGGAGGAGGCCACCTGTATCTGAGCGGAGCTTCGGGTGCGTCCTCAGCGGGGGGTTCGGGAGGCATGACGAACACCGTGTGCTCGCTCTTCTGGGACTCGTCCAGCTCCATTAGCCGCGTGTCCTCGGACGACTCGCCCTCGACCTGCGTCACATGCCGGGTTTTTTTTTTTTTTTCAGATCTCACGACCACTGAGCAATTTCACCGGAGCCGAAGTTTCATGCAAGTTTCTCGACCGGGCGATGGACAGATAGTGTTGTTATCGTCTCTAAGTGGACTTGTTGATTTTGATTTTATTTGACAACTATAGGTTTAGTCTAATGTACTTGGATTTACTTCAATGGGATGCATCTCCGTTGGAGACTTTAACATGGGATTTTGAGCTCATAAACTCCACTCTGCAGTCATGTCTGCATTAGTATTGAAGAACAGAGTGAGAGACATAGCGGAAGTTAAGGGGATTTAACTTTAAAAACATTTTGGGGAAGTTGTTGAAGGTCAACACCAATTTCCTCCCTGTGTGTCCATTACCGAGATAGCAACAGGCCGCGTGACTAAGGGAGATCAAGAGGTCGGATGTATCACTTAAATAGCGCCGCTTTTGAGATGCTGGAAGGCCTTTGAAATGTCTCATCTTATCACTGAGGGTGTCATTTACTGTATGCATAGAAGCATGGAAAAATCAACATGATGCAGACGGGTTAATTTAAGTGAATGGCTTCACCACGGTACGAAAGGTTCGTTTTGATTAATAATTTTTTGTTGATTCATATTTGGGGAAGTGGGAAAAAGAAAGGAAACAATGGCACGGTGCTGCACAATGGCAACACTTCCTCCAGCCGTTGCACGAGAAGTTCACACCCGACGTTCCAGCACTTTTCGAAGAGATTAAGGCGCCGCTTATTTAGGTTTAGCTGCAAAGATAAAAAATAAATAAATACAAAGTATGCGGGGAAATTAAATTATGGTGCGTCTGATTTACCTTGGTGGCTTTGTCAGCGCCTTTATCAGAGGGAAAAAGCTGTGAGAGAGAGAGAGGGGGGAGGGGGGCAAAAGGAAAAGATTCAATCGGAGGAAATTTGGACTTCCTTCGTCTCCCAGCGGAGGAAAGTTCATTTTGCCCGATAAAACAACATCTAAACAAAAGGTTTTTCCTGAATCGGTAGACAAAAAAAAAAAAAAAAGGTAGAAAAACAAAGGTCTCGGCCCCCTGTGGCGGTCGGCGGTCACCTTCTCGATGCAGTCGTCGAAGAAGGCCAGGCCGGTGTCCTTGTCGCTGACGAAGGTGCACTCCTCGATGAAGCGGATGAAGATCTGGGTCTTGGTGAGCTGCGAGTAGAACTTCTGGTGCGCCCGATCCCGGCTCTTCAGGAAGCCTGGAGCGAGGGGAGGTCCCGCGTCAACGTCGCGTTTGGAAGCGAGGCGAAATTCGGGGCGAGGTACTGATTTCGTGATATGAGATATTGTCTGGGATTTTGGGGTTAATTGTCATTTCCTGGTCGTAAAGGTACATTTTCTGGACCTCATAGACGGCTCTATATGAAGCCTCTCTCTCCATGCTTGGTCGTAATATCCCCATTACTGAAACATCTATCTTATGAAAGATCCCCGAAATATTGTGAAATCGCTAGATATTTGTCAAAAAAAAAAAAAAAAAGAAAAGAATCACATGCGCTTTGATTTTCATAATAATCAAACTGACAGCACTGGTTAAAAATGTAGACTGCTGAACTTGCAACTTCGTCATCAAGGGTAATTTGGCGTACACTTTATGAGTGAGTTGAAGTTGTTCACCGTGGTTTTGTTTTTCCCCGCGGTGGAAAGCTCAAAAATAGCGCGGGCTTCTAAGAAAGGTCGAACAATCCATAGTCTGAAGCGCTTCTCCTCATTCGGCTCCTTAACACCCCCCCCATTCGCCCCCAAAGAGCGAAACTATATAAGAGTTAATCCATTTCCTGGCAACAAGCATTAGCCGGACTGTTTTACAGCCGACGCCTTCATTGATCCGCTCGGCGGTTGAGCGATGGTTGAAACGGCCCCTAAAATAGAGACGGCAGTAAAATCCGAAAAAAAGCATCGGATGAATCCGCCGTTTAAATGACGCATGGGAGTGTCGAGGAGGGCGGACGATGTCGAACCCCTCGCCGGAGCCGGGACAAGACTACTCCTTCTAGGCTGCGTCTTCAAGGAAAACTTACTAGCCGACGATACCAGCTACGTCACTTCTTATTTATAACTATTTAAAACATTGTTTAAACTCCGATCTCAGAAACAGTCTTTCCTCCATGATATTGACCGTTTCCCCAGGACTGTTAAAGATAAAGCATCTCCTTGCTTACGTGCCGCAGTGGTTACCTTGCAGGTCATAGAGGGAGTCGGCCGCGGTGGCCTTCTTGGAGGGGGCCTGGGTGATGGGTTTGAGGTAGGAGCGGTAGCCCTTCAAGATGGAGGCCATGAATCGCAGGAAGGCCTCCTGGATCTCCATCTCCAAGGCCGTCATCTTTTTGTGCCAGGTGAAGTCGGCCTCGATGGGCGTCATCTCCACCGCCGAGCCTTCCTGCGCCGTTCGACGCACTGGAAACACAGAAGTCGAAGACATTAAACCTCAAGGAAAATCCTATACATGCTATGGTGAATGTGCCGACCGGGCAATAAATAAACAAATAAATAAATAAATAAATAATAAAAAGCACGCGGGCAATTTTGTTTGTAAGTCAACGATTAGGTCTACATTTTCGTTCATTGATAATATTCTGAAGCAGCCGAGCAGGTTTTAGTTTTCAGTTGCAATTTGTACCGGTGGCCAGCTGGTGGTGCAAGTTGCTCAGTGAGCCGATTAGACCCTTGCAGGGCTTCTTGGGAAGGTTTTTCCAGTTACTGTGCCTCTTCTCGTCAGACCTGAAACACAAAAACACCACGAGCGGGTGGATTCAGCTGGAAGCCAGGGGCACGGCCGAAGGGAAAGGGAAACCGACGGGCGTTTGGCGAATTAGGGTTGCAACGTACAGGTAGATGGTGTTGGTGTCCAGGTCCACGCACACGACATCCGGCGGGGGGTCGTAAAGGTCAAAGTAGCGGGAGTCCACCCCGACGATGAAGGGACAGGGCGCGTTGAGGACCCCCGCCAGGGAGAGCGGGCAGAGGGGGATGTACGGACACTGCCACTGGAAGGGGAAGATCATCTGCGCAAAGGTCGGGCGGAAAACAAGAACTTGGAATTACAGGATCTGGGGACGCCTGGATGGATTCTCTCTCCCCCTCTCCCCCTCCCCCTCTCTCTGTCTGTCTCTCTCCCTCCCCCTCTCTCCCTCTCCCTCCCTCCCTCCGCGGGATGTTTTATGAATAGTATATTATATAATTAATATTTTTTAACCAAAATAATGACAAGAATAAAAAAAAACTTGCCTCCGATCTATTAATCTGTCATTCCGATCATGCATTATAAAGCCATTTGCATAATGGAGACATTGGAGCCGTTCCTTTAAATAAAGAAAATTTTAAAATGGGTTTTTATAAGGGCTGTCAATCAATTAAAAAATAAATATATATCAAATTAATTACATGATCTATAATTAATCAAATTAATCACAAATAATCGCATATGTCAATATTGGCCAGGAAAAGCCTCAAAATGAAAGATATTTCAATTCAAAGACATTACATTCTTATGTGAAACGAGTAAAGCATTGAATAGACATTACAAAAGATGGCTTTAGAAGTTAATATATTGTTTTGTTTTAGTATTTTAAGAGGTTTTCAGAAACACACGTTTTCTTTTTCAAGAAGGATGATGTTTAAGATGTTTTTTTATTATTGGCATTTATGTGCAGTTTCTTTTTAGAGAATCTGTCAATTCCACATTGTGACTCCGTTCCATAGTTCAGATGGTCCTCTGAGCAGGACATGGGTCCGATCCCCCCCCTCTCTTGTCTCAGCGTGGAACGGGCAGACAAACTAGATCCTTTCTCGGCCGTTTTATAGGTTTGACCACCGTGAATAGCAATTCCGCTTTGCTGTTCTTCTCCGTTTACTACTTCCTGTTTCACGTCACGATTACCACCCGTGGCTTCTGAGAATACAGCAACGGAGAAATGCGCCTGCGCAAACGTATAACCTGCCCGTTACGGGATCAGGGGGCGAAATTTCTTAATTGCGTTTATTTTTAATTTTTTACAATTCATTAAATTGTCGTCGTTGAATTGACAGCCCTAGTTTTTATTTCAGATGTATTCATTTTTATTTTACTCCATTCCCTGATTGAACTAAGCAATAAAAGCACCGTGCAAAACGGGAACCCTCTCTCATGCCTTCCAGACAGCCAAATTACAGCCTGCTGGGGGCACGGAACAGTTTTTTTTCCCTTCAGAGGCCCCCTTAATCAAACTCGATTCAATCCGACATCCCCACCATTTAAAAGACACAATACATTTGTTTTTCTTGCATTTATAAGAGGCCGGCGGCCGCTCTAATTGGCTCTATTTTCATGGTATCTAACTCATGGTAACTATAACACATCGATTTTTGAACCAATATTTGACTGTTAGGAACCGCATGCATCGGACTGTCCAAGGCCTCGTGACCCCCACCCCCATCCCGTCCCATCGTCACCTCCGACGACCACCTACGGGGGTCAGGCACCCCAGGTTAGGGAACCGCTGATCCAATGCACTCGGGACAGAGCGACGTCGAGACTCACCGCCACGACGGCCTCAGCCACGCCGGTGAGCACGGCGGGCCGCAGCGAGTGCAGCAGGATCTTGCTCTCCAGCAGGACAAAGTGCAGCAGAGTGGCACAGTTCTCGGGGCCCAGGTTCATCAGCTGCGTGCTGTAGTCCGCCCCGCTGGCAGGGCGGAGCGGGTTGAGAGCGGCGAGGTGGGCGGAGGGGCGAAGCCGGGACAGGACAGAAAGAACAAACGGACGGGTCGAACAAAAGGTCACGAGATCCCTCAAAAGGGATTCAGAAATAAACAGGCAATGAGGCTTTTTTTTTTTTTTTTTTTTTTAAACGTAGAAAAACATGTGATAATAACGTATGCCTATATAGATATTTCTATATAGACAATGGAATAGTTTCTCTCCAGAGTTGAGTAATACTGCATCTGATTGGCTGCTTGCTGTGTGAGGATCTGACCTCGGAAAAACAACACAGGGGAAATTTGTACATGCCAGCCAGGAAAATTAAATGGATTTCTTTTACAACCTCACTATTTCCTTTTATTTCCTTTTTTCCAGCCCCCCACCCCCCCCCAAAAAAAAAAAAAAAAAAACAGAAAAACACCAGTTTAAGGACCATCACAGTGTAATTTTGACACTCGCCAGGGACTTCTCTTGTCTTTAATAAGCCTTCCTTGACTTTGTGTACAATACTTGTGTTCACAATTTATACTTAGATCTCTTACTGAAAGCCATTCACTCCCTGTCATCCACACAGAAAAGAAGTGGGAGAAAAAAAACAAAAAATAAAACAAAACACGGGTTGACGCTTGAAACTTAGAAATTGCGAGGCGTGGGAAATTCCCTTGGGGAAAAACACATGGCTTCGTACTTTTACCAAAATGTGACCCACCGCATACTTTAGGGTAACATTTCAAGATTTGACATTTTTGTTTTTTAACATAATATGAACGTGTCGAATCAGAGCTTCCCAAAATATTTTAGAAGCGCTGACTTATTAAAGATTAAGGTTTTGAAAACAGAAGTTCTGAGAAATCAGGCTTTTCCAGACTTTTGCAGCACAAAGCACACATTGAGAAACCCAGTCGCTGCTTTAAATGCTTACATTTGGATAGTGCTGTACTCCTTCAATGAGATTATGTTGAACGTGTTTTTCGGAAATAATATTTGAATAATTAACTTGTAAAAATAGTGGAAAATGCATAATTCAAGTGAATCCATTCATTTTAAGTCTAAGTTATTTTTTCGTTCTAAGTTCACGCTTGCTAAACGAGCATGACCCTCTACTATTCTTGACACTTCATCCCATTTCCCGCCTTTGTTTTATATCAATGATCGTTTTTAAGAAAGTGGCCCGCTTCAGATTGCCTACCAGAAAACAACAATTCTCAGAACGCAAAGAGCGGGGTCCTCCCAGCCAACTGCATTCTGGGAATTGTTTTCTCAGGAGGACCCACGCTGCTCCGCCGCCTGCTGCCAGTGCCGCAGTATAACTGAGAGCGTCTGCCGCCCTCTCCACGTGGACCATGACCACACGTACGTACGACATATGTTTTGACGGAGAAGTGAGACTTACTGCTTCCTGTGTTTATTTGTTGTTGCTTCTCTAAACATTGGCGAGGGAAGTGTCGTCAGCTCTTTTTCTTTCTTGTCCTCTGAAGCGGCGTCGGCGCAGCAGTTTTTTTTTTTTTGTTTGTTTGTTTTTTTTTATCACACGAAGCAGACGCGGTGCAGTCATTCACGAGTGAATGCAATTGATAACGTTATTTTACCAAAACGGTTTCACATTCTGACTTCCAAAGGGAACCGTAAGATCTCCTTTCGCGCTGTTTTGCGAGTTCAGCAGCTTGGTGAGCGACTTTGTTTCCCCTGTAAAATGCCGCTGGATCAAGTGTTATCGATCTTTCGAATATCGATTTAATATTTAGAAATCAAGCTCAGTTTTGAAAATAAATTGAGCGATAGAAAACAACTTGAGGAACATCAATCTGCTATAATCTCCTTTTTGACTTAGAAACAAATTCCAGATGATTCTCACGGCTAGTGTCAAGTAGGTGTCCCGAAATGCGCCGGGTTAGGATGTGTTGGGTCATAAATTGCTGTATAACTACTACAAGCCATTCAAATGTACACATCAGCATAAACCTCTTTCATAATTGAAGGGGTTTGGCCGTGCATTGTGACCCTCTCCTGGATTCCACATCCGATCAGAAACGGCCGACGACAATTCAACTCCCCCGAAATGACTGTGTATTTGTACAAAATGTGAGGGAGTGGGGTCTTGAAGGCCGTTGGAAAAGGAATTTGAGACACGCTCACAGTGATCCGTTCGTTTTTCGAATTTTTCGTGACGGCGACCTTACCTGAGAGGCAACGGCGTGCACACGGGCTGGGAGAGGATCAACGTGTCGTGCGCCGAGAGCTGGAAGAGAATGTGAAACATTTTAATGAGGCTGAAATGAACGGAGCCGACCAGGAGGATACGCAGGCGGTGTCCGCGGCGCATAAAGACGTATGAGGGGGTGAGACTCACCTGGACCAAGATTCTGGGCCTCTGAGGGGAAGGAAATGACACATTGTGCATAAAGTGTGAGATGTGCCTGTTGAAAGGAGACAAAAAGAGACATAACATGTCTGCACCTTCAGATGCAACACCCTTGAAGCAGAGTTGTAATCCCTAATGCCACCTCTCAACCTAAAAAGTCATTATCTGGTGATCATGCGGCTCATAATTGGGATTTTTTTGGGGGGGGATTTAATAATAATAATTTACAAAACACACACACACACACACATCTAAATGCTGTTGGCTTTTGCTCTTACTTTTCGATGGGCAGCGGGTGCGGGCCCGAGACGGAGAGCTTGTAGAGGAACATGAGGAACTTGCGGAAGGACTCGAAGAAGGGCCACCGCGAGAGGAGGCAGATGCACTTGTTGGTGTTGACGGGGCGGTTGGGGATCAGCTTCTTCTCCACGGCGGTGAGCAGGCCCAGCTGGACCTTCTGCTTCTCAGTCAGCAGGTCCAGCGGGTAGGACTCGTAAAACTGGATGGCCGCCCCGTACACCTGGCATCGGGAACGGTAAGCGCAGAAAACGCACTCTCGATTAATCGGGGAATTTTGTATGTACAGTGTGTATGTATGCGGCGGAAGAGGGGGCGGAAACTCGAAAAACAATAAGTGCCCTGTAATAGCGCATTACGTAACAACGCTGCATTTTTTTATTAACTTGTTAAATAAAATGTAATAATAATGCAATGACAAAATACGGCATAACGTATTGCATCTTGCTTTCAAGATACTTGTTACAAAACGCGGGTGCTCTTACTTTATTAAGTTCAAATGTTTTACATTTTGGAAAGTTATTACAAAACAGTGTTATTCCATGTCCTTTTCCAGGCCAGGAACCTGTATCAAGGGCTGTCACGATCATGACATTTCACTTGACGACTGTCGTACAAATAATGGTGATTAACAATGTATTTATTTTTTTCCCAAATTTAAGCCTTGTTTTGTTATTATTATGCCCCCATCATATAATAAGTGTAATAATGCACATCCACTACACAAGAAGAGAAGCATTGCACATCGGAACATACAGATGCAGGTAGATGGTTCTTTTTCAACTCGACTGATAAACGGCGCCTTTTTAATTCTCACATCAGCTCACATTTCCTTAAAATGTTGATGGAAACATAGTCATCCAATTCTCAATGTGTTTTCACAAAATGATTGCAATTAGCTCAAATAATTTAAATCAGGCGATTGAGTAATAGGACAGCGATGGAGACCGCTCCACTGGGGGCCAGGTGGAGGTACCGCAAGGACCGGGGTTCGGGTGGGGTCGCCGATTATGTCGCACGACTCCGACGGTATGTGCGTCTGGTGTTTAACTGCAACGACGGCAGATTTTTTCCGGTCGCGGCGTCTCACCTTCTCCCCGGAGGAGATGGTCAAGACGAAGGTGGAGAAGACGGGCAGGGGGTCCCGCATGTTCGGCGCCCAACACTCGATCTTGGCCCCCATGGGCAAGCAGAACAGGGGCACGGACTCCGACAGGGGGAAGGACTCGTAGTCCTCCTCTGGGTAGCGAAAGATGAGACCTGAAGAGAGGAAGCGAGAAAGGCCGGTGATGGGACTTGCAGCCGTTACAAATCGGTGTCTAGATCGGTGGAGAAGTGGAAATACAAAAAAAATAATAAAAAAATAAAAATAAATTCAGTCAGATTTCAGTTCTTGAACCAAGTCCTTTTAGACGTTTCAATCCAAGTTGCGCTTTCCCGCACACCACGTTTGACACGCTCCCACAGACATTGTACATACATCTGGAGCTTTGACAGGTCTGACATGTTCAGTCCACTCACTGTCGTGATAAACATATTCTCTGGGCCACTGAGAATGTAGGGTGCGAGTTCTGAGTGACAAGAATCTTGACGAGGCAATAAAAATCGTAAAACGACACGGCCACGCGTCGTCCGGGGATACGTGACATCGCTCGCATGAAAGGCGACCACTGTAGCGGGTTCTAACTGCTGCAGTGCAAAGTGAACCAAACCAAAATGGAAAAGACGCAACGTAACAAATGAACCGTGGTCGGCTGGAAGAGAAAATATTTCATTTTGTTGAATGCATTCTGCTTCAAACAGCCTTTATTGGCTTTGTCGGGTGTTGTGACAGCCTTGCCCTTTCAAGAGATGACATTCTGGAAGGAAAGACACACACACACACACACACACACACACACACACACACACACACACACACACACACACACACACACACACACACACACACACACACACACACACACACACACACACACACACACACACACACACACACACACACCATTGCAAACTCAAACAATCGGGCATGACAGGAAGCTCCGTTTTCAGAGAATATTAAATGGCAGCTTCAGAGGAAAAGGCCTGGTCAATAAGATAAGTTCAGCTTCCGGCCGTGGTACATGCATGGAACACACAATGAAACTTCCCAAATTCTTGTTCTGGGAATATTAGTACCAGTTCGGGTAAAGTGTTTACCAGTATTTTTAAACCAGGTTATGTGAGTGTGAGAAGATATACACCGATCAGCCACAAAATTAAAACCACTGACAGGCAAAGTGAATAACATTGCTCATCTCGTTCCACTGGCACCTGTCAAGGGGTGGAATATATGAGGCAGCAAGTGAACAGTCACTTCTTGATGTTGATGTGTTGGAAGCAGGAAAAATGGTCAATCGCAAGGATCTGAGCCACTTTGACAAGGACCAATTTGTGATGGCTAGACGACTGGGTCTGAGCATCTCCAAAACGACAGGTCTTGTGGGGTGTTCCCGGTATGCAGTGGTTAGTACCTCCCAAAAGTGGTCCAAGAAAGGACTACCGGTGAACCGGCGACAGGGTCATGGATGCCCATGGGCTCATTGATGCACGTGGGGAGTGAAGTCAAGCCCATCTGGTCCCATCCCAAAGTAGATCTACTGTAGCACAAATTGGTGAAAAAAATAATGCTGCTATGATAGAAAGGTGTCAGAACACACAGTGTATCACAGCTTGCTGCGTGTGAGGCTGCGTAGCTGCAGCCGAAAGCGCCTACAATGGGCAGGTGAGCGTCAGAACTGGACCATGGAGCAATGGAAGAAGGTGGGCTGGTCTGATGAATCACGTTTTCTTTCATTTCACCATCAAGTGGACAGCGGGGTTGCGTGTGCCACATTGCGAAAATTGTTCAGGAATGGTTTGAGGAACACGACAAAGGGTTCGAGGTGTTTACTTGGCCTCCAAATTCACCAGCCAGATCTGAATCCCATGGAGCATCTGTGGGATGTGCTGGAACAACAAGCCCGATCCATGGTGATCCCACCTTGTAACTTCGAGCACTTAAAGGATCTGCTGCTAACGTCTTGGTGCCAGATACCACAGGACAACTTCAGAGGTCTTGTGGAGTCCATGCCTCAACAGGTCAGAGCCGTTTTGGCAGCACGAAGGGAACGACACAATACTAGGCAGGTGGTTTTAATGTTGTGGCGGATCGGTGTGTGTATACTCACGATAGCAGTTTACCTATGTTTCTGACGAAATTTACAATATTTTCACACATCCTCTGGATTTTTACTCCATCGTAAATAATGGTAAAACTTAGGAGAAGCAGTCCGAGTCTAAGTCTGAGAACAAAGCGCGGAGGAAAAAATGTCATTAAATAATCAACTCGTTAGCATTTTTATCAGCCAATATAGCAGATAATAAAAAATGACAGTCAAAATTATAAGATGGCATCATGAGCTTGTACAAAAACAAAACACAGACACTGAGATGAGCCGGCTTCCACGGACTCACCAGCTTTGTAGTTGATGGAGTTTGACGCCGACACAGACTTCTTGTAACACAGGAACACGCTGGACCCCCACTGAAAATATCGGCACACGGTTAATTAACAAGATCGCTAAATGTTCATAACGCATCACGTCTGGAGGTTGTGCAAGAGTTCTCTGCTTGAATTAAACAACACCATAGTCCAAAATAAATTCAAAGAAACAATTTTATTATTAGACTAAATTTGTTCTATATAATTATTAATATTGTTAAATATTTTTGTGATGCAAGACAGACGGGTGCACTGAGAAGTTGGTAGAAATTCTCAGTGTGTATAAACTGTCATCCAAAATGTCAGCCATCATCAATATCAGATTGAATCAATATTGAATCAAAATCGGATCACTGTATACCCAGCCCTGCTGACAAGAACAATAACACAACTTGCACAATAATATAATAATATATGTGCTAGGGATGCTAAAAATTAACTGTTTAACCGTGAACTGACAATAGGAATTTTGATAAATTAATACTATCAGTTAAAAAAATATTATAAAAAATAAATGTAATTAAAAAAAGAAAAAGTTGCATGGTAAAAGGAAAATAGGCTATACAATCTATTTCTTAAAAACAACCCATGGGGGCCACACGTGCAACCACACGTGCAACCACACGTGCCTTTTATTTCAGGCACGTAAGAGGAAATGGGAAAGAGCGTACGGAAACGATCGCGTCGTTTGTTGTCGTCACTATAGTCGAATTGTTGGGGGCTTCCTGGTGTCGTGTCAGTTCCAGCTCAGGAACATAGACTTTACTAATATAGTACCAAAAAAATGTCATTCATATTCACAATTCATACAACAAAACATTGATACTTGGCGTCCGTGTATCAATACAATGTTGCCACACAAAATATTGTGATACTATGCTCTATCAATCCCCTCCCACCCACCCCTTCTGGATCATATATTATTTAAGGTAATGAGATGGTTTTTCACCAACCTAATGGTCCGCACCCTCGAGTAAAAATGTAAAAAGGCGATAACTCTTTATGTTGAACAAATACTTACAAATCAAACTCATGCCCATCCCTAACTTTGTCAACAAGTCTGAATTTTGCCATTATCACCACACAAATCTTTTTTTTTTTTTTTTTTTTTAACATATTAAAAATAATACTGGTGTTATCGTGAATGCACACCCCTAATCACAGAAACGCGTCCTTTCTAAATAATATATTTTAATCTTGTCTGATAAAGGTTTATGATCGGTTAATGACGGTCGGCTATCTCGGTCAGAAAAAAAAAGTATCTAAATTAGCATCCCTAATCTGTGCACAAAAACTGGTTTACATATTTATCATTCATACCCTTTATACCCGTAACAACAACTTAAACTGTGCATAGTATCACATTCTGTATATTTTTATATATCCGACTGTTTCTGTTTAGTATTTTTTGTTGGATTTGTTGGCTATTTGAAATTTTTTCTCGGACTGTTTATCTTTTTTCTTTTGACGCTCCTCGCCTGTAGTAGAGTGAGGTCCATTTCCTGTTTTTGCCGCTCGAGCCTAAACCGGTTTGATTCCATGCAAAGCGACTGAACCTGCCTTTTCCATTATGAGACGTTCTGGCAAATTACAGCATCGACCCGAATTATTGTTTTTTTTTCCTGGCACTGCGTCTGAAAAAAGTGGCGTCGTCTTATATTCGGGGTCTGGACTTTTCAATGTCAACGTACAGGCGGAACAATAACAAGTAAAACGTGTGCATGAGGAGGAGTGTTTCAATCTGTTTCTGCACACACACACACACACACACACACGCACACACACACACACACACACACACACACACACCCCTACAACTGTGGAACGACGCAGACACAGCGTCCTCGTCAAAGCGGTTGATTTAAAAGTAGCAGGGTGTTCTCGCTCCTGTGTGTCAGCCTCACTATGGCCAGTGGAAATGACTGACTCTGGCGGAGCACAGTAGATGGGATAAGGGATAAGGGCACTTTCTAAACGGAGGGGAGGGAAGAAAAAGAAAGGAGCCGGAGCGAGGGAGAGGTACGAGTCAGCAAAACAAAGTCGACTCCAATAAAATACATCAAACTAAACTATTATGCATCTGATTACATATAAGAACTTGTAGTCATTTTTAATACTTTCATTCACGTCTTGTTGTCCATACCTGCAACAGACTTGATCTGCTACGTGACGCCCGACTCATTCCGCCGTGGAGGACGGCAAAAAGTAAAAATATTCAACTCGCGCAAAGACGGGTTGTAAATTTTGAAATTCGCAAAAACCCGGAGGGGCGTGACGTCGCGTGGGTCCCCACGCGCCATGGCGCTGCCCCCCCAGGTGACGCCATTAACTTTTATGTTATCAATTAATCGACGATTGTTTGTTGAGATCAACAACCATCAATGGAGGAAATTCCCTAAAATGTGCATCCCTACTTTGTATCAAACCGGTTTGAAAATCTTTACGCCGCCCCGACTCTAGTCTGTCGTGTAACGCACCAAACCTCACCATGACACATTCCTGATCTATGTAAATGTACCTGGCGGAATAAACTGATTGGGACATAAAAACGCCACTCCAAAGCCTCACCATGCCGCAGTTGAGGTTCTTGTCGACCTTGCAGAAGGTGTGCGGCGGGATCTCGCCTTTGCTGGTGACGATGACGCAGATGTCGGTGACGGCCAGCGAGTTCTGCGGCTGGACCGGCGGCGCCCGACGGAAGGTGATGAAGATGCGCTGCGACGTCGCCGAGCTGTTGTTGACGTTGGCGCAGCGGCCGTACGGCGTGGCCTGGATGACCTCGCAGCCGTGGATGAGCCGCTCCTTGCCCTCGTACAGCACCCTGGCGGACGCAATCCATGAATAAATAATCTGACATTAAAAACATGCGACGGGCAGCTCCACACGACGCACACGGGATGGAAAGCAAGACAAACACACGGCAGCCATTTGAAGTTGAACTTCAGTTAGCCGCAGAGCCGAGTGATATGTTGTTTTGACATCGATATCGTGATGAGACGAGCTATAGTCTGGGATTATGGACGTCATAATATTGCGATGAAGGCAAATTACAGTAAAGTAACGCAATTTTCAGAACGTTCTAATCAAAGCCTCTATCTGATTGGTCATAATATCCACATTACTGATAACTGCTTCTTGCGTGTAAATGCTATGAAAGCACCAATAGTCGTCCCCAAAGTATCGGGAAATTATCCATATGGATATTTTTGTCGACCAGCCCTGATCAGCAGTAGGTATAGAGGCGAGGTCCGAAAAGTCAATTCAAAGCAAGATTAAACCACTGAGACAGAATCATAAAAAAAAAGCTTGATGTATGTGTATCATATAATAGGTCTATCCAACTATCCGGTCTTTCCAATAATCGATCCAACTAACTGTGAAATTATTTAATGTGTGAAGTTGAGCAGTCTTGAGAATGAGGACACCTGATGCGGAGCGTGGAGAAATGGCGTGTGCAAACATGAACAGTAGCTGCAGATAAAAGGTATATGCTGACACTTGTTAAGCACTTCAAATCTACAGCTTTGATAATTACAGCAGAATTTAATCAGCACCCCTGTAATCCCCAACTCAGCTTGTGGGCTCTGCAAAGAAGGAATTTCATGGCAGGACTGCCATTTTTATTTAACATCCAGTTACTTCAGCAAAAATCGGAAAAGACGTCTTCAACACATAATGTCTGTTTCCGACGGTTAAACCTGGTGTTTGATTCATGAGCTAACGCCGTCCATCCTACGGGAGTCATCAGGTCTGATGACTGCTGTGTTTGGTTGTATAACTGCCAAAAAAAAAAAAAAAAAGAAGGGCTTTTTACAGGACCAGGTGCATCCTACGGTACAACCGCTCTTTCCTCTGGATGTTCCCCATGTTCCAATGCCATTACGCCTCCGTGCACGGTGCTAAATAAATTCAAGAAAGCTTTAATGGACACCAGGATGAAGTCAAATCTCCTTCCGTGGCCTCTCTCGTCCCCACATGTGGACGTCGCCGAACCTTAATTGTAAGCTCCGGAACCTTGGTGCAAAGTAGTTCTTCATCGCTCGAAGTAGACGAGGAGTGCAAGGCTCAATATCTCCAAATGCTATCAGAACGACCCTGTTGCAAAAAGAATTTTAAGCTGCTCTGAATGCAAAAGGAGGCTCAACTCAACGCCTTGGTTCCGTCTGGCCAGTGTACTACTTTATAATGCCCACACTCATAATCCTTAAAAAATAATAAGATGAGCTATGATCACATATACAATAGCAAGCCTCGTGAAAACACATTGTATAATTGGTGTTCTGTGCAAAACGGAAGGAGCTGCTGCAACAAAAGAAAACGGCCCAAATAAATGCTTTTGCATCATTCTAGAACATGGAAGCACTCGATAGCAGCACAATAAATATTTATCCACGATAAATATATGACGCATGTGTTCCGTTACACAGAATAAAGGATGGGCTATCACAGGAAAGGGTGGGGGTGTGTGTGTGTGAGAGAGAGCGACAGAGAGAGAGAGAGAGAGAGAGTGGACAGAGCAAACAGACAGGAAAGGAGACAGAAAGGGAGAAAGAAAGGGAGAAAGAAAGAAAGAAAGGGAGAGACGGGAAAAGGGAGAGAGAGCGGGGGGGGGGCAGAAAGAGAGAGAACTCTTTGTCCATGTAGCTCCTCTTTGACCCGCATTCAGCGAGCAGGAGTGTCAACATTGTGTGGAAACTAAGATGGCAGATATCACGGCAGTGCAAAGTGCTGGCAGGGAATGAGTCATGTCCGCACACAGAGCAGACACGGGTTTACCCCGTGGTTCACCAAGAGTGCTGAGCGGTGCTTTCCTGCTGGGTGGGGGGCGCTTGGCGGTACACAGATATGGCATCTTAGACTTAAAAGAATCTGCAAGAAATTCCTTTAAATCCTCTTTTCATTCTGGTCAACAAAGAAACCGACTACCCGCCATCCCAATTCGGCCCCTAACCAGGATGCACGGCATTCTTTCCATCTTTCCGGGAGACCGAACGAGGCGCACGTCTATCAAGACGTGGCTTTCGGTGTGGCTGTTTGTGGGAGGAAAGTTGCTGGTTCTACAGTATTACAGAGAGGTTAGTGACACTGACGTCCTATTCCTAGCTTTGGTTTCCCCACCAAAGATGGGAAATGAGATGCACACACACACACACACACACACACACTGACTCATCCGGCATACCAGACAGAAGGAGGAAGCTAAAACATAAGATCATTACCATATAGAGAATTTCCCAAAAAACCCGGAGCATCCCTTTCATTTGTGTGCTTCGTGCTGATTTTGTCCGTCTAAATGGCTTTGTGGAAGCATCCGCTGCGCCCCTGTCAGCGTGTTGTGGAGTGTGGAAACGCTAGAAGTTGCGACATTGAGCGAAGTGGTCCATGCATTGCTGCGTTGCACGGTTTCACGCGGCTGGAGGGTTTCTATAGCGTGTCCTCCTGAACCATCCGTGTTGACGTGGACCAGGCCGACAGCCTGAAGTTGGGTCCCCGTTGAACCCGAGACCAGACCAACAGCAGCGCAATGTTCTCCTCGTCTCTTCAAGGCCAGAGGGCAGGAGTGGACACTTTGTGAGGTGGAAGACACGGCCAATGTCCCGGAAGCCGCTCTCTTTCCACACGGACGCTCTCTGCTTGTCGAAAGAGATAAATCTAAAGAGGCCGACATGGCGACTGCCCGCAAATTCTCATTAAAGCAACAACAACAACAAGTCCAAATGTGCACAGTCATTCGTGAAGGCCTGAGACCCGGGCCGGCAGGCCGCAGAAGGAATAATGAATGATTTACAAACTGCTGCTCAGAACAGTGGTCAGCTGACGGCAAGAGATGACCAGTGTTGTAGCGCAGCCAGAAATATTTATTAACTTCTATCCGCTATGCGTTTAGTTTCCTTGCTCAACTAAACGTGGAAATCCATGACATTGTTATCAAACTCACAGCGTCTGCCCGCTCGGTGCATTCTCGTCAGCAAAGGCCGACCCCAGAGTTCCATGACTCTCCCATATAATGTAGGTATAATGGACTCTCCACCGACGTAGATGACAACTAGTGGGAATCGCTGATTTCAACTCGCTCCGCTTTTCTCTAGAACCCCGACTCTCTGCAAGCTAGCTGGACCGGAGTGTCAAGGATAACATCTTTGAGGAAACGCAACCTGACATTTGATCTGCTGTTTACGCCTTGTGCTCACAGGCCTGCTTTCCACACAGGTGGACAGCATAACGCTGGATAAACAGTAGGAGGAGGGAACCGCGCCTTGATCGCACTTGTAAAAGAACAAAAATAACGTCGCCGGGCCACTCACCCAAACATTTGAATTTTTTAGAGGGCGGGGAGGATCCTTTTCCCAGTGCCTTTTGAGCATGGACTAATGCGACTGGAAACTCCAGTTTGTCGTTGGATATCGAAATCAAGCAGAGATATGCATGACATTCTGTAATAGAAGCCAAACCAAAGACACCAGCAGCCTCCAGGCAACGACAACGGTGTGAAAGGGACCAGCATACCAATGGGAACTGCATCACTGTTTGTCAATAAAAAAATTAAAAAAAAAAATTGATACTGGAAGTGCTTTCAGTGGCCTGATTCAAGGCAATGCAAAAAAGTGAAACAATGTCTAAAAGGAATGTGTGCTTTACTGCACGGATGGAAAAGTTTTCCCATGAATGAGCAAATATGTCTGCAAATATTTACACAGTTAGCAACAGTCTGGGCCATGAACTAACAAGCATGCTCTTCCAAATGCCCACTTACTGTCACCACTTCTTCGGACTTCATATCATGCTTTTGAAGTCACATCTAATAACAAATGAGATACAGATTTAGCAACACTGGTATACTCAATGCAGGGAACATCAACAATGGTAGTTATCAAACTCTACTCAAGGGCTTTGATGGCCTAAGGTTAGCCTTCATCATATATTTATTACTTGGTTGAGCAATGGGCTAGTAAGCGAAAACACCCGATAAGCTTGAATTAAAACGGCTTCTTTACTCAGTCACAGATCGACTAAACGCAGTCGCATGTACCCCATCATAAAACACATTGTTCAATTTTAAGTATGAGCATTCCATTTCAAAAAGCAGAAGCGTCATTGGTTTAACATGCAAATCCCAAATAGACAAAAATATGTGTTGTGTTGTGTTGTGTAGACAAAACACGTGAGCTATCATCATACAAATGGTCCGGGGTAATGTAAATTCAGCGTGCTGACTAGTAAACAGGCTGAACTCAATTTGACACTGGAATGGTCCCAACCCCAACACAAAGCAAGCCCTTCGACATGATTTCCCACTAACTCACCCAATGTCTATGAGCGGGGACTTTCCGCGACTCCTCTTATAGCAGAGGAAGAGCTCTGGGCTCTTCAGACTGCCATGGTTGAGGTTGGCCTGCTGGCCACTGTAGGTGCTGTCGATGCAGGTGAAACCCTCGGGCACCGCCTCGCCAGCCGACCTGTTGATGACGGCCAGGTCAGTGATGGGCGCCTTGGGCCCACTGGACTTGGTCTCGGACAGGTCCTGCTCCAGGGGGGTGGACTTGTCCGTCAGCCCGGCCACCACAAAGTAGTCGGTCACACGGTGACCCTTGTCCTCGATCATGGCTGGGCTACCTGGAAAGTAAGAGAATAAATCAATGGAATATTTATAATTTTTGTTCAATCGTGACCATTTCCTGGATAAGAGATGCCTACCAATCCACTTAGAGATGAAATATTCACTCGATACCAGTCAAGTTACCCTTCACTGGCGATTCAAACCAAAGAAGGTGTCCATATGTGTGCTTACTTGCAACCTGGGAAAACTGGGGCCATAGCCACAAATGTGACCATCACTATGACAAAGAATGTGTGACCATAGTAATGCGTCCCACTGGCAAAACAGGACTAGACTACACATATAAATGCCAGCAGAAAGCTTCAAAACATCGTGCGTGAAACAATAACAAAGTCGCACCGTAAAGAATCTGTTGAAAGAGGAATGGTGCGGCTACTAAAGAGCCTGAATTTGCCCACATCCACAAAAACACTGTAGATCACCAAGCTGCTCCTGACGTGTTAAAACCAGTGAAAGGCTTGGTGACCGGGGAGAGGCAACAGAGACCTGCTGTGCACAGGGGAATGTAAAAAAATAAATAAAAAATGCCACTGCAAGCATAAATCAAGAGAACGCCACGGTCCTAAAAACCTCCCTTCAAGTTAGATCCCCACAACAACACGCAAAACGATCAAACACTACATTTCAGTTTTAATTCCGTACGCAAAACCTTTCTTAAAATGTATTTTGCGCTGGATCGTCTTTGACTTGGGTATGGGGAATTGGGTTTGCTGCAAACTTTCAGGACAACGTTAACGATGCACGATACACAGTGTGCCTGTGTATCCCTGTGTCCAGCACCAAGCAAGAACCAGCCTCACAAAGGACAAGCTACAGACCGAGAGTCTGGACCGCATGGCGTGGCGGGAGTTCACTCAATCATTTCGGGACATTAACAAACACTCAGTAGTGGTCAGCTCATGGGTATCATATCGTGAGGACATTGTTATCCCTTTAAAGGGTAGTTAAGATCTATCCAAACAGTAGGTTTACTGTTCCGATAGATCTTAACTACCTTTTGCCATTAACCACCTTCTGGGTGAGCAAAAACCTTGAAAAGGGTGGCTTCGGAAGGCTTTTCAACAGATCGAGCTCTGGCTCCAGAGTTTAATATGTTTCATTCAAGATTCAACGTGCGGGATTCCAGCAACGAAACGGCTGTTTTTAAACACAGCCTACTCAACTCTAGTCAATCTGTCTCTTCCTTTCCTGTACGCGTTGTTGTGAATACCTTTAAACATTGTAAAGCCAGAATAAGCCCTGGCCCTGATAACATTTGTAGTTGTATGCTGTCCCGCTGTGCTAATCAAATAGGCCCTATTTCTAATCATATTTTTCATATGTCATTCTGTCAGCAAAGGGTCCCCAGACTATGGAAACAATCCACAATAGTTCCCATTGTAACAAACAGCCACCCTAAGACTTGACCTCACTAGTTATGAAGTCATTGAAATGGTTGATTGATGACTGGGGTTCCAGGATGCGACTAGAACTCTGCTCAACTTCATCTACAAGCACTTAAGAGATCAGTGCGAATCATGCCAGGATGTTGTTCGCAGACTTCTCATCAGCTTATAAACACCATACGGGTGGAGACAACACCTGCTGGTGGAGAAGCTTGCTGTGCATGTTGTGGTTGGATAACTAACATTGCTGGCTGGAGTTTGGACTCCCTCACCAACAGATCTCAGAGAGTGAGATTGAATGGACATTCCTCTGGACTAACTTTAACATCAACTGGCTCTCCCCGGTGGGCTGCGTCCTCTCCCCTCCCCTACATACACAGGACTCCAGACTGCAACCATTGAGTCGTCGTCGTATATCAGTAGGAGTCAGGGAGAAAGCGTCCCCGTTACGCGCGCTGCTTGTTCCATAAGGAGACGTCAAATAAAATAAAATAACCGACAACTCAAATAAAAACACACTGTTGTGGCGCACCGTTCCATCGCTGCGGCGCACATTGTTAGTACCGTGAGACAGTGAGTGAGACAGGTGCTCAGATTGCGCCCCGATCGCTCCCTCCACACGTCCCCCCTCGGGATGCAGTCCTTTTTTTTTTTTTCCCCCCAAATGTTAATTTTCAGATTCAAAACATTATTTGTTTTTTTAATTTGAATATCGAACCATCGTTCGCTGAGGCTCTCGTCATGGTTGTTAATGACAGTAATGTACTGATCACAAACCTTATGTTTACAGTTGTTCATGTATTATTTGGTGCCTGTTTAAAAAAGAACAATAATACCTCATTATCTTTTCTTTTTTTTTTTTTTTTCTTTCCAAAATTGTGACTTTCCTTTAAAATAAAACAGCACATTGTTATTTCTGTAAATTGTATATTTATTATCAAAGCATTTATCATTAACAAGTAACGGTTTGGTTTGGTGCTCCTAAAATGTTCAGTAGGGAGCACCAGTGCTACTAGTGGAAAAGGTTAGTCTGGAGCCCTGTATATATCCTGTACACTAATGACTGCCAGAGTGAGATAGAAAACCATCAGATTGTAAAGTTTTCAGATGATGCGGTTATAGAGAGCATGCTGAAGGGAAGAAATGTCCCACTGTTCTTTTTTTAAGATTGTGTCAAGAAGCCAAGAAGACCAGGGACATGTGTAACAAACTAACTAAAAATGAACAGACAGGATGTAGAAATTGTTGAATAATACAAGTACTTGGGCATTATCATTTATAATAAACATTTTAATTGATATTGATACAAGATATTAGTTGGTTTAAAAATGCAGCTCCGTTCAAAACCATTTCTGAGGCATAACCGTTTATCCTGCTGGGGCCAATGAACTGCATCAGGGAGACAAAAAGCAAACATCCCCAAAAGAGTTCCCTTCAGTGTCATGAATCGTATCATACTACACTGTGTTTAGGTTGGGTTGGACATCTTTGGATGATTGTATTTATGCACTAACAAGGCAAGCAAATACACTGTCACTTCATATAAATGTTTCAGCGCCTCTATGGAAGAATGCCGCGCAGAGAAATTGGCTGTCAAAGAATGAAAATATGCTTATGACGCTTTTTTTCCCCCAGTGGTGAGTCGGCTTTGGCAAGAGAAGGGAGAAAACAAAACAAAAACAAAAAAAAAAAAAAAGCTGCTATGGCAAGGACATTTTGCAGAATAACATGTTCTATAAATTTGATCTTTTCATGAATCTTATTTTCTTGGTAAAAATTCAAAAATAAAAAATAAAATGGGGACGTCAAAGCATGCCGCGGGGGGGACAGACTGAAGCAGAAAATCACACAGAGAGTGCCGAGTGGCCTTTAAGGCAGGCATATTGTACCAGACAGCGCTTGACCTACTTCCTGTCCGCGACACGCTCACAAGTGCGCCACGTAGACAAGAGATAGACATCTCGAAAAACAAGGCCCATTGCCAGGGGAACTGCGCCGGGACCTATCCGGAGAGATCTGCAGCCGGAGCGCACGCGGCGTCATGAAATGTGGCCCGGTGACTTGCTTTGATGAAGCAACGCACGCCGGGTCCGTAATTCAATCATCGCAACAAGGTTTACTGTCCTCGTCTAAAGACAAGCAAATTGCGTTTCTCATTCCTAGTTCCGTCAGTCCGGTGAGTTATGGAGAGCCAGGCTGACCGGCTCAGAGATGTGCGGTTGTCTGGCTGCCTCCAGACGCTGAAAAAGGAGACACAGCTGTTTCAGATTCCGCACGATAACAAAAAGCTTGACTTTTGTGAGTTCATTTGTATCCCCGCTGTGACCACAAATCACGATAAAAAAAAATGAAAAAAAATAAAAATGACATTGCTAATTTGTTGATAAAGCCAAACTCCATCTCTTGAAGGAAAAAAAAAAAAAAAAAAGCCTAACACAGAAACAGCTTCGAGGCACAAAATGGGGGGAAAACGGCAGTTTGAGATGAAAGCAGCAGAAAGGGACTCTCTCGAGACTCTTGCGCTGACTTTCACCCAAAGTGTGAGAAAACTATTGTGACCGCCTTCAGATGTGAGGTAGCCCACAGAAATGAGAGTTAAAAAAATAAAATAAAAAGCCGTCACTGTCTTTTGTTGAATTCTGGTCTTCGGCTTTGCCACGAGAAACATTTAATGGGTGAAATACGTGAAAAAAAAAAAAACAGGAAAATTGGGGGGGAAAGCGAAAGGTCTACCAACGTCTTCATGGATTTAAAGGTTATACCCTACTGCAAATAAAAAATGAAAAACTTTACATGGCACTTTTACCCTTACTGAAAAAAAAAAACATTGTTATAGTTTAGCTTAATTAAGGTACTTGGTTATCAAATATCTGTGGAATGACACTAAATGACCATGAACGTATTGATTTTTGATACGCATCCTGCATGTTACCCAACCCAAATGTAATATCAGTAGAAATATTGCATATTCTTTCATAAAACGGCCCGAAAAACAGACGACTCCACGCAAAAGTGGGCGCAAAATGTATGAAGCGTCTTATATAAGGTTTGGCCGTGAGCGGTCCAAACAATGAGGTTTCATGTTACAGTGCGTTCCAGTTCAAGTTGCATTACAGCAGCTTTCCACAAACAAGCGGCACATTACAAAACAAAACTGGACCGATGCGGTGGCTGAGAGGCGACCGAGCCACGTCAACCACATTTTAGCTGAGCATTTATTGCCATACAAATAATTGTGATTCATGCCACTTTCATAGTCAAAGCTCATAATACCGTACATGTCACCCTATTGCAGAAGAACACTGAAAAAAATATATACAATTCTGACAGAGCGCTAGTTTGCCTCAACCCAACTGACCGAAACTCACCGGTTAACCAACTGATTCCATTTATGGCAGCATTCTTCACATTGGTTTAAAAAATTCCCCTCACGATTCGAATGGAAACGAGCCAGTGTGGAACCTCACAATTTCACAAAATGATTACGTAATACGAAATAAATCAGTATTATCTTTTATCGCCCATCGGCGGTCTTACATCCTGATGGGATTAAGTCCAACATTGTCTTCTGAATGAATGAAAAGATACAACAAAGGCAGGCCATAATATTCTTTCCACGCAAGTTGACAGATTCCCATCAAATCTTTCCCCTCTGAGGAGGATTCCCACCTCTTGTTGGCACGATGGTATGCAAACACATACTTAGGTCATGCATATTTGATTCCGTTTATTTTCGGGAAGCCAAATCATTTTGGGTTGGGGGCCTGACACGACCCACGGGCCGACAGTTACCGAGCCCCGTTCCGTATGTTTGGTTTGATGTGTGTGCGTTCTCTAAATACTTCACTGTAAATGATGCATTACAGTTTTTTTAAGCTTTAACTGTGCACAGGATTTCTTCCAACAAGCCTAACTGACTCCAGACACATGCAAGCCCGACAAAGTAGAATGTCGCATTCCTTTTATGTCTCTGCTAATTTCTTGGATGAGTCTCACTCTTTTATGATTATTATGTACAATGAAAATCTTTGCATACAATCAAATCTTTGCATCGGGGCTTATTGCTCAGAAGATATTTGTTACGTTGCACCCATGGTTACGTCGGTCCCAGTCGAGGGTAACAATGTTTTTATACATCTGGGGGTTGTTTTTTTTTATATAACAAACCACACTATTAAATGTGTTCTCACCAAACGCTGCCCTGTAAGCAGCAAATTGGTCTGGCAATTTCAATGGCAATAGTTTGTCGTCATGGATGTGCGTAGGCGCTTTAAAGTCTGGACAAGTACAAAGAAAACCTAGTCCCCCAAACTCAGGGCTAGGGCTAATCTTCCCTCCCCACGCGCATCAAGGAGCCCATGAGCGCCTGTGACCCTGTCGCCGGTTCACTTGTTGTCCTTCCTTGGACCACCTTTGGTAGGTACTAACCACTGCATACCGGGAACACCCCACAAGACCTGCCGTTTTGGAGATGCTCTGACCCAGTCGTCTAGCCATCACAACTTGGTCCTTGTCAAAGTGGCTCAGATCCTTACGCTTGACCATTTTTCCTGCTTCCAACACATCAACTTTAAGAAGTGACTGTTCACTTGCTGCCTCACATATCCCACCCCTTGACAGGTGCGAGTGGAAGAAGATGATCCATGTTTCACGTCACCTGTCAGTGGTCTTAATGTTGTGGCTGATCAGTGTAGACTTACAGTATTGTTGATCAATTCTCTTGAATTATGCAATTCTGAAACCGATATTTATTTTGGACACTAATACTGTGCCACAGACGACCAAAGAGCCATGGAGACAACCGAATGGACATGGTGCACAAAGGCTGTTGGAATGGCCTTGGTGGTTTCCCACAGGGCAAGTGGGTGAAGAAACAAAATATATATATATAAAAACAGGGTGATCTATAACGGCCATTTGCACATTTCACAACAGATCAAGGGCTTACTTCCCAAAACAGTGGTGAAGACACCCTTGCTTTGAAGCTGTTCCAGAATACATTTTAGACTTTGACTGTCCCGGTATAACTTGTGTGTTCAGCTACAAAGGTGCCACGTTTCAATGTGCACCACAGAGCCTGCGTATTTCCTCTATTTTCCTAGGGCTTTTGTGAAAGAACACACACACACACACACACACACACACACACACACACACACACACACACACACACACACACACACACACACACACACACACACACACACACACACACACACACACACCAAAATACCACATCAAAAGTGACAAACGCTGGTTGGGCCCGCCAACAAATCAGCTCGGTGTTGATTCGGATAAGTATGAATGTCAGTGCGGCGTCGGTATGAAGGTCACGGCAGGGAGTGACAATCACGATTCCAACTATTCACAAGGGGGACGGCAAACAGCACCACCACCACTGAGAAGCGTAGAGGATTTTGTTCCTTGTAGTGTAAATGTGTGTGTAAATGCTTGTTTGGCATCCATATTGCAGGGACCTGACATGACAAACTGTCCATAGAGAAGTCCAACACCGTGTTTCCACCTCCTCTGTAATAACTGTATTCAGGATCACCTGCACCTATGAATCAGAAACGCGGAGCACTAAATCCCCTCCTCCATCATGAAGGTAAGGGTGTTTTATCCTGTTATCGGTCATGTGACACTGCCATTATCCAGCTCTATCCCATATCAATCAGTCTATATATGAAAATAAAAAGATACGTGTCTGCGCCTTCACACACACACACACACACACACACACACACACACACACACACACACACACACACACACACACACACACACACACACACACACACACACACACACACACACACACACACACACACACACCTTTTGAGCTGCACCCGATAGACCGACAGTGGCTGCCATGGCAACGGAGCCTCAACAATGCAGAGCTACACCCTCAGTCAGCGAGTAGTGTTACTCTTTGCTGAGGAAATAGATATTCCCAGGGTCATTAAAAGGACCTATAACAAATGTGCATGGCGCAGTGCACGTTCTCTCTTGCCTACTCACCAAAAAATAAATAAATAAATAGATAAATCCAATAACAACAACATCAACAAACACTTGGCCCCTCCCCCCTTTATAGCCACAAAAAGGCAGTGGTGAGCTGTTTATGAAGTTCACTTTAATGGATGTCCAGCAAATAAAAAGGTATTAGCAGCCCCTGAACAGTGATGGTGAAAGGTTCGGGTTTACAATAAAAGCTTTCAAGCCGCTGTAAAAAAGAGCGAGCATGACGTGTGCTAGGCTTAGTCAAACCTACTGTCCTGGACGTGTAACAGCACGCGGGGAAAGGAGATTGGGAACAGTCCAATGGCAAATTCAAGGTTTCACGGTATTATTTGCTCCCTCTCTAAATACAACAAGATTATTGAGTGAACTCCAAATATTCAGAAATAAGTTTCCCCTGCGTGGTATATTTTATTATGAATTATCATATCGTCCAAGTGATTGCACTTTTGCAACATTTGACAGTGCAGAATAGAGTGTCTCAGTTATGAAAGCGTTGAATTTGCATGAATAGTAGGGGCGTCACGATTCGGATTCGAAATTGTCCGACATGGTCGCCATCGTTGGGGCGGTCAAGATCGGCCGGTAAACAAATGTAGTGTGCCCTGGGGTGTGTCAACCGCGGCCAGCCCTGCTCCGAACCCACTTTCATGATATTTGGGTCGGGGTTGGACAAGCTGCGGTCAGCTCCGTGGAAGGGTCTGCTGCGCCGCATCCCTCAACGCACACCAACTGGCACCAGGGCTGCAGGAACGAAATTCGAATAGAATTTCAATATTACAAAAAAAGGGAGTGTGCGCCTTTGACCATAATGTCCAGTAGTTGCACAGATGTGGCGATGAAAGTGGGAAATAAACCCGACCATTACCGACGGAATGTGCTCTCGTGCTCTAGAGGTTCCCAACCACCGGCTGGCGGACTGTGCCAGGCCGCGGGTATTTGCCTTGAGAATGAGGGCGGGATTGTTTCAGGGGCAATCTGCGATCTGCTCCACAGCAGAGCATCAGCAGGAAAAGGAATAAATTAAATACATCTAGAGTTTTTAATGACTGTGTTTGGAGAAAGGATTGCTCTGATCGGAGCTGTGGAGCTGCAGGTAGTAATTTTCCTTTTACTACCAGCGTTCCCCTCTGGTAAAAATAGCATCCGTTTTTCTGCGCTTATTTTGGTGAGTAACTTGAAAGTAGTGTCATAAGTAACTTATTGTTTATTATTCTAAAGTCCAGTTTTTCTCTTAACTGTTTAGGTGTATTGTTTAAATATGTTAATATTTAAATAAAAGTTACTTATTGAGAAACAAGTACAAATCAAGACTCAATAGTCTAACAATGGCAAAGCAGTGATGAAAAAAAAATCGTTTAAATCGAACATCGAAACGTGGATTTGGAGAATCGCGACACCCCGAATGAAAAGCAACAAATATGGTCAAATAAATTAAAACAATATACAAATTGAAAAAGGTGACATTCAAACCAGTGAACAAATCACATTTTTGCTGAAATCGATTGTACATTGTAACTGGAGCCCTCTGGCGCTCCTCCCTCCCCGTTGGAAAAAACCTGTTCCTCTCCGGCAGACATGGCCAGGTGTCCTGTTCTTTGTTTGGACTACAATTATACACAAAACACTGTGTGGCTGATAATACGAAATACAAAGGGTGGCTTTGTGTGCGCCAACGACTTTTCGACGGACGGACAGGACGGTGTCTTTGTGCTTTGGAGGCTGAGATACAACTCAAATGTGATTCGATCCTACACTTGAATCGCATGTGTTCTACGTTAACTTACAGGTAGTTTCTGTCCGTCACTGCCGTTATAGTGTGAATGCTTCACTTATCAGAGTCCGGGCGGAAATGTGCTGCACTTAAGAGTCTCGGCGGAAAAGATGTGTAAAAACAAAACAAAAATAATAAATAAATAAACAAACAAACAAACAAACAAATAAAAATCAATAGTCTATGTCACTGCCCGAGTCGACTAATAGATTTGTCAACTAACCATGCCCATCCCTGACAAGAACAAACCTTGCTAGTGTCACAAACAAGTATTTTTGATGTAATGAAGGGCTGGGTTAAAAATAAAATACTGATTCGTTTATATGTCCGAATCTGTTTAAAAATGAAATAATATGTTTGGAAGTATTTCACACACACACACACACACACACACACGTTATTTATAAGAACGTTCCTTACAATACTGTAAGCTCAGAAAAGCAGATGATTATCTTGTTTACATCAAGATAAAGAGGAACTAAAATATCTAACTTCTGTATTTGACTGAATTAACTCAGTTACTAAAAAAATATTTTTAGAATGCATGTCAGATAGAAAGTTGATAGAATTCTCAATTAGGGCATGAGCGATCACTCGTGCCTGGGGTTGGGTACCGAGACCCGGTATTAAACAGGTTGACAGTACTGGAGGAATGAAGAAAATACACTTTCTATTTATTAAGGCTATATAACCTGTTTCTAACCTTTATACACACACACACACACACACACACACACACACACACACACACACACACACACACACACACACACACACACACACACACACACACACAACACACACACACACACACACACACACACACACACACACAGAGTATATATTCTCCAATAAGAGCAGCATTAAAGTAGCGGGTCGATAAGCATTATCTTTAAGGGTAGTGGTTTTCTGCTTGCGCCGATCGGGGCGCACAGAGAGCCGTGTTCGCATCCGCTTCCAGACCCGGATGATTCACACATAAAAATATCTTTATGATTCCCCTTATTGATAATTCCTCATTAAAATATTATCCCTGTGCAATTGTGTAAGTTTCTATTTTTTTTTAATCCTGTTATTGTAATGCACATTGACTGAAAAAATATCAAATTAATGAATAGATAAATATAAATAATAATAAAACTTATAATAAATACAAAAAAAAAAAAAAAAAAAAAACTGCTCGACTTGATGAATCTCAGTCGACCGGGGGGTTTCCAACTGATGATTCGACTCAGCAGCCCTATTCTCAATATGTATAAAATGTCAATATATATAGATATAGACCCTGCCCGATACCCAGCCCTAGTGCAATGGATAAATCAATCTGGCAGAGTGGGAGGAACCGCTCCCCACTTTGTCACTCCCAAATGATTTCTCACTTAATTCTTTCGCCCCCTCAAAAGACATCAATGGAGACCCGGCCTCTATTCAGACCACAGCAATGCAACGTCCCATTTCTTTGCCACGGCGCTGGTCTCAATTTGCCAAGCGTCCAAAGCAGGCCAGGCCACCGGACAAAGCGTGGCGATGTGGACAAATTCAAGCAGATGTCTGGTTTTTGACTGACTGAATCCCTAAAACTCTCAACTCAATCCAAACAGAAGTCAAATGTACGGACAGAGGAGGGGGATTCTCAATTTAAGTACGCAGAGTGAACGTCCTCGTCCATGCCCCGTGGCCTACCCCACAGTGCTCTCATCCCACAGAGACAAAAGAGACCAAGAAGAGAATGAGGCTGTGTATGGGGTGTGCGTTGGACAACAAGCCTGGCTCTCACATCTCACTTATTACGGCAGAGAACCAGCTGGGTATGGCGCTCAGCTGCACAGTCGTCATGTTCATGACACATTACCAAGCAGAAAGAAAGACAATGTTCCATTGCGCGTGCGCGCACACACACGCACGCACGCTCGTTGTTCCGGGCGTCGGTGGAATTCACGGTCTCCCTGAAGACGTCTTTCACTCCAGGCGTTCATTCCTCAAAGAGTGTTTAATCCCGGCTGTTAGCTCAGTTTATTTCACCACTGATGGCTGGTGTTTATATAGTGTTAGGGGAGGGACCATACCAAGTATGACCGCCCTATGGCATCGAGTCAAGATTTAGGCCCGCCCCAAAAATCCGGACGGCAAAAATGGTGAGAAACATTTTAACAGTCTAACTCCACAATTCGGTACTACGTCATTGAGTCTTTTCATGCGTTTTCAGCAGTGACTTTCTAACATGTATAATGCGTTTCGAAAACAAATCGCTGAATTCACAGCGGTTTGACGAGGCTTACGGCAGCTGCCCTGCAGGTTTACAGAGAGCAGGAAATTCTACCTACTTTTGTTTTTTTTAATGAGCACTGCTCCTGCATGCCAACCTCTTGTCGAATCCGTATGCACACACATTAACATCTCAAAATATTGTTATGTTTGTTTTTTTTTTAAATAAAAACGATATTCTCACGCCATTTCCCCGTGTGGCTAACATAGCTAATGAGAATCCCGTTAAGGAAGCAGCTATTGAGACCCCGGTGTCAGAGCTTCCTGTAAACTGCTGTTCATCTCAAGTGGTGCTCAGCGGCCACGGCCTTCCAGGACGTCAAGTGGCAAAGTGTCCTTCCCGGCCGGCTGTCATCGCGGCCTGGTGCCGGCTGCGCAGGCAGCCGGCACCAGGCCACTCAACGCAAACCTCTTTCGGGGAGGGGCGCGGTGACGTCGTGCGCCAGTCCCGGTTGGACCCGCGCGGCGTTTGCTCCGAGCGGGCAGGAAGGTTTTTCCGGTCACATTAGGGCTTCAATGCGAGACTGCCAAGGTGAATAAAAACAAGCTTCTGCGGTAGAAATGAGAACAGAGCCACAGAGACAAAACAGACTCATTTTATAAGTGGCCCCTTCAATCTGAGGATAATGGTGATAAAAAAAATATATATCCCTGAGTGCACTCGATACACTCGACAGAGCGATACATTTTACCGCTATAAAACTGTATTGTGCCATTTGTGGGAAATGCGTAGCGAGTTATTATTCCATCTGCTCTGGAAATACAGACAAAAGGGTATAATGCTGTGATGACACCGGCTGATAGCCTCGCCCCGCAGGGCCAAACAAGCACCGGGGCTTTGTTTTATGGCTCTCATTCAAGCATTTATTCACAAGCAGTTGCTTAACTCAGACAATCGGTGAAATCCATTTTTCAATTTAGAATGTTGTCTCTCGCGGTATAAGGAATGACCTGGCTGGAAATAACTCAATTACTTTCCAGAGCACCAATACATCTCACTTGCAACAGACAAGACTGAAACCTAACTGAGGTAATTCGTTTTTTTTTTTTGTATTTTTTTGCCCCAGGCCATCTTTGTTCCCTTCCACACGGAGCCAACACTCCCACCAAATGTATCATCTTACACCGTCTAATTCAATGGGAGAGGTCTTCCAACTCAGGCGGAGCATTATTTTCGACAAGGACGGTCAAAACAATTTCAGTTATTGAATGGAATAAAACAGAATAACTTTGTGTTTTTTCCATTTTCGAGGCGCAGTTTCCTTCCGTGACGGCGGACACGAATAGGCGAGAGCACTGGACTGCACGACACGACCGAGAAAACGTTCCCCTCTTGAGACGAAAGGAAACCTCACCGAATTCTGAGAGACTACGGCATGTTTCTACGATAGTCATCAAGTAGACCATTTTTGTTGGGAGCCGCCACAACCAGAACAAACTCCCCGCTCCGTTCAAGTTTTGACTCGAAACATGGAAACACAATATTATTCATCAGGATAATATTCCGAGTGCACGGCAGCCTGCGTCTCCGGGTGCTTGTTGGGGCAGATGACATCCGACGATCCAACACCCAGAAACCATGACGTCACGTGCAAACCTCATGAGCCCGCGCTTACCCAAAACGCTTCCACGGCACACATGGGTTACCGCCATCTCTCTGACGCAACACGCCCGCCGTTGGGCCTGCGTGCTTATGTGGAAGGAGGCGCCACGCTTTGAAAAGCAGCGAAAGCGGCTACTGCAACGCCGGAAGAATGCGTTCCATACGGGGGGTGGAGGGGCTGAGGAGGGGGAGGGAGGGGGAGAGGGGCCGAGCTCAGCCGCGACGTCACAAGACAAGTCTCCTTCCCCGAGCGCGACGGCCGGAGAGCATTCTTTCCACTCGGGAGGTGAAAGGAGAGAGAGGGCAAACTCGTTGCCCTCTCCAACGGGGAGAGCCTCGAGCCGCCCGCAGCAAAAATGATTCCCGGCGACGGGACGACTTCGGGGGGGGATAGGACAAAAAAAAAAAAAAAAAAAAACAAAGCAGACGAAAGGTTAGTGGGTGCAAAGGGGTTACCTGAGTGGAGTTCGGCAGGATGCCACCCATGCCCGTGTTTATCTTCACCGTCACGCCTATGGCCGGTGCGTCTGCATAACTCCAAACAAAGCCGGTGTGCGTTCCGCAACACGACACTGTTAAGGGGACGCCGGGCGGCTCAGGGGCCCCGCAGTTGTGCCGGCATCGTTGTGCGATCTCGATCTCACTCGGCCCCCCCCTGCGTCCGCGGATCCCACGGCCGTCGCGGCCCCGCCGGGCGACGGAAATTAACCGTTAAACAAAGCGCTATACTTGGACAAAATAAGCCTTTTAGTGGAGGAGTGAGGAAAACGCAGCTCGGGGATGTTTTCCGCCTCTATTCACGTGGCCCTTCATCGTCATGTACGCCGCAGACGATGCATTTCCTCCCAAACCCGGATGAAAATGTTTTGCGAATATAGACAAGGTAAAAATAAATGAACTTTCTTTCAGGGGCTGAATTGCACCGACGTGCATGCAGGGAGAGGCTCTCAGAGACCTGTCACAGGAAAGATCCTTCCCACTGTCCTGCGGTACGAATTACTCATTTTTCCCCCCATTGTCACAAACAAGCTGCAATCGTTGACTCACGAAAAAGAAAAAAGAAAAAAGAAAAAAGAAAAAAAAAAAAACGGCCCCGTCGCAGCTTCCAGGGCCGGCGTCCTCCCTTATTTCCTCAATCGCTTGCCAAGACTTTCCGGGCGAGGAGCGGTGTCAAAGTGCAAATTCATTGTACACAAAGGCTTGGTGCCCCCAGGAACCACTTTATTTAAAAGGTGTTACGCTGTCGGGCGAGCGGACCCCTCTCCTATTGTAATCCCAGGCAGGTCCCCAAGACGAGGGCGAGACAGTTTCAGAGGAGGGGCCGCAAACTTGCAGAGCTTGGTGAATGGAGTATTGCACAGAGCACGTACACTACGAGCGGGGCACACATGACTCATGTGCCGTTGCCACAATTATGCAAGAGCCGTTTTCCGCTGGTTCTTTTGAAGTTGCCCTCCTTGCGACTTCAATCGTTGGGGAAAAAATAAATTTAAAAAAAATGTCCCCGCGCCCCGTCAATGAGGTTTGATTTTTGCCCAGAAGGGCCCTCCAAACAGGACGTGGGACGACTGAGCTGTGGCCCCGGGGATGAACCGTCCACTAGTGGCTGGCAAATACCCAAGGGCTGAAGCAGAGATATGCACACACCTTGGCATTGCATTATCAGTTCACCTTTCATATACACAAACCCAGGGGCCATCCAGTCCGACCTTGGCCTCGTAAAAATTATAAAAAAAAAAACAATTAAAAGAAAAACGTGAGCCATGTTCAGCAACTAAGCAAAAAGAACGACGGTTCATCCGCAGGGGACAACCTGTAGCTGTAAGTCCGATGTCAAACGGGTAGAGGGAAATTATTAACGGCCGCCTGTGCATGTGGGACTGTCTCACAAGCACATTCTTGCACAATTGCTTATGGTAAAGGCATAGCGCAAGGGGCTGCTGACCTTTGACCTTTTCGGCAGAACGGCCTCCTTGAGATCTGTCACCTGGAAAGCACACAGTAGAGCTGAGCTCTTGTTCATAGATATACTTTTTCCCACCTATAATACTAAAAATAATAACAATAATAAAAAAAAAATAACAATAATAATAATTAGAATAATAATGATAATTTTATTTTGTTTATCTAATAACAATCAATAAAAATATGCAAGAGACCTATAAATTAACTACAAAATAGGGGGGGGGAAATATATATAATATAGAACATTTGTAAACGCACTACACAATAGATGAAACAAGACGTCTAAAAAATAACTAATAAAATGGACACACTGGCAACACGCAATAAGCACAGCAAAGCACACTATGAAAAATATGATAAAGCAATAAACAGTTCACGCTCTCTTATCGGGAGGGGAAGTGTTGTATTCCCAACTGTTGCCTGTGGAACTAGGTCAGCTTTCCCCGCCGAGACGTTAGACATCCACGCGTGTTTTTTTGGGGGCACAGCGACTCCAAACACAGCCGTTTGACGCCCAGCCTCGGCCGCCCCCCGTCCCCCCCGTCCCCCCCGTCTTACAACCGATTAAAAAGTGACGAAATCGCCGGGGGGGGGGGGGGTGGCAGCGACAACACGGGGCTCGCGTCCCGAGCGGCCGCGAAACCCGCGCCCGTCGCCGTTGAACGTTCGAATTCTGCGCGACTCGCGGCTACTTTCGCGTCGCGTCGTGTTGTGTTTTGGGGGTTTTTTTTTTTGTTTTTTTTTGTTTGTTTTGTTTTTCAAACTTACCAGCTGTTCACACCGCGGAAAGACACCGCGTTGACATGGAGACAACTTGCTGGTTTGGAGTTTCTATTCGAGCTCGACCCAGCTCCTCCGAACCGGAGCTGTGCACCACCACGACAACAACAAACAAACAAAAAAAGATGTCCCCGCTGCGGTTACTCCTCCGCGGGAAGCCGGGCGATGGAAAAACAAAACGAAGACGACACTTCGCCCAGCACTTTCAGCTGAAGTTGCGGGAGGCAGCGGGCGCCATGTTTGCTGCTCTGCTACTTCGGGAGCTTTCTCTTCCCGGCGCTGCCGCTTCGGGCGGTGGAGCCGCCCATGGCGGAGCGGCCCCGCGGCGCCCACTAGCGGCGGCCCGTGGGGGCGACAACAGCGCAACAGGTGCAAGCGAGGGAACCTGCTTTTTCGTTTTGTTTTTGTTCGTTTTTCTTCGTTTTGAAATGAACGAATTTATTTGCACATTATGTTATATTATAGTATTTTATGTTGTTTTTTAATAGCAACCAAATATAAATTAAATATAAAAAAAATAACCCGTCATTTTCTATTTTCGAAAATATATTACTGCCCTAAAACGCCCATGAAACTGATATTTCAGTATACACACATTCAGAATATTTGTAAAAAGTATAACATCTTCCCGGAACTGAATGCGAATGGTTGCTACAGGTTTATTATATATTGCCATTTATGCCGCGCTTCGGTGTGAGAGGGTGACCGAGAAAGTGTCCCTGTTACGCGCGGTGCTCTTTATTTATTTATTTATTTGGGGTCGTTGTTTCGTGCAATAACGACATCCAAAGACATCTAAACTCAAACACACACTGTTTTATTTGTTTAATTTGGAGGAACGGGGCACTCCATCACGCATGGAGGGGGAGCAACCGGGACGCAAACTGCAGGCTCAGCGATGCGGGACCGGGAGCGATACGGCCGTAGCGAACAAATGTTTTCCTTGACCCAGTCGTCGAGAGCCACTCCGGCAAAAGGCGTCTTTTTTTGTTTCATACTCTAAGGACATCTAAATACACCTAAACTAAAAACACTGTTTTTATTCGGAGGGAAGGGGCACGGGCACGGGCACGCGCAGCGCTGCGGAGAATGCGGGCACCCCGATCGCTCCCTCTCAGAGTCCCCACGCATATACCATCATCAATTTCGCTGATTTTCTGACCCGACGCGAACTGATCTTGTGGGCCCCCCGCAGTGGTTGGGGCCGTAAACAACCGCAGAGAGTGTGTATGCCAGCGGCCGGCCCTGCTTACACCTCTGCTGTGTCTGACCACTATTTCACACAGTTTGAAATCTTAATTCGCTGCCGGCGTTCTGAGCAGGACCGGGGCTACAGCGGCCGAAACGTTAGTGCCTTAGCTGAGACTGCGCCTTCTGATCAACTGCCCACAGCTGTTGCTTCCTAGTTCCTTCCCATTTTATGAAGGGCCCCACTGAAGTGTTCCGTCAGGCTTGGGGCGATAGTTTGCTGAGCTGCGCACGCGCTCTTTGGTTATCTGCCAGACACCTGTTTGGGACCTGGTTTAGGACCTGGATCAGGGCGCCGCTCTGCACTTTGATAACTCAGCAAAATATTTGAGAGTTACAGTTGACCCCACTCTCTCTTTTCAACATTACCAGAATTATTCCTAAAATACGGACGATTCTATCCGGAAACCATTGTCCCTAGATTATTGTAATGTGTTGCTCTCTGGCCTTCCCATGTCTCGTATTTAGAAGCCTCCAGTTAGTACAAAATGCAGCGGGAAGAATCTTGACCGGGACTAGAAAGTTTAACCATATTACCACCACATTGGCCGCCCTGCACTGGTTCTCACTTTACCTCAAATGTGACTTTAGGGTTTTTCTACTAATTTATAAAAAAAACAACTTAGTGGAACCTTGTGTACCATCTGAAGCCTTATGCACACAACATGCTGGTCTTTTAGCGAGCCCTCTCAATCAGGGCCCCAGCACCCTGGAACACCCTACCTGCAGAAATCAGAGCTGCTAGCTCTGTAGAAATGTTTAAACCCAGACTTACGACTTATCTTGATAGCCTTGCATTTGGTTAACCATTGACGTCCTGTTACACTTTCCGCGCACCCCTTAGCACTGGTACTGTACATTGACCCACTGTGTTATAGAGAGGGGGTCAGTCTGCCGTCAGCGTATGGAGGCCATTGCTGTGGTCATGGAGATAGGGGGAGATTGGTTGTGACCCCATCCAGATGTGGAGGATGGCGCTCTGCTGTGGACGTGGGGCCAGGGCACACCAGCAGCAACCACCCTAAACACCACTCCGACCAACCTGGTCCGGACCGGATGATGGCCCCCTCCCTTCTGGAGGCCTCCACCTGCAGTGCTATGCACCAGCAAAATATACTTCCGTGCTGTCTAGCTTAAACATTGCATAGAGGTAGATTAACCTATGATTAGTCATGTATTAACATTGGCCACCCGGCCTCCGCTGCAGCCTGGTAGTCTTGGAAGGGGGATTCTTTTGTGCCCCCCACCCCAGGGTTAAGAAGGATGTGCTGGTGATTTATAGGCAAAATGCGGGCCTGTGAAGCCTTTTTAGGCAGTACCGTGATTAAAGTCTAAATAAGAACTTGAATTTCAGCAATTATTTTTCTGGTTTTATTCATATCGTCATATCATTCTTTGTGTACCAAGTCAACATTAGATTAACATAATATTTACTCCCTCCAGTAGTCTCCATCTAGTTATATATTACCCCTTGCTGTTCTGGAGTATTGTGTTCTGCTTTTAATAGTTTTCCAATGGTTTCAATTATATACTGTAAATGTGCATTCTGCATGGTACTCTGGTGTGTATATATTTAACTGTTGTCTCTACTCCATTTGTGGTCAGGAGGAATGTGGAAGGTTCTGAAAAACGTGATATATTGTTAAGAAAAAATAAATCAATGTGCTAAATTATCAAACAATTTATTAGTAGAGAAAGCTATTCACAAGTGGTTGGGAACTTGGACAGGTTAATTAGTACATTCGAATGAATATTAACAATACAGCAGCCCGACCCTGCGCTGTCTTAGTTGTCCTCCACAATTTCTTACACCCCATTATGCCCTGACATGGGTCAGGTTTCAACAGTTCGACTTTATTAAAATGTTTAGTATTTACATTCTCACCAATAAAAACCTCCGTGAAGGGCAACAATTAATTCCCTGGCCAGGTTTCCCCGGAAACAGGAAATCCTCCTCTCAATAAAAAAGGGCTAAAGTGGATTTTGCAAATTATAGAACTTTAAACAGTTTATATTTGCACTTTTTAAAGCAGTAAGTCCTCCATGGGGGAGACCGCGATCAGCAGGGGGAGGCTGTAGTCCCGTGCAGAGGGCGAGGGGCTCTCCAGCAAGTCCAAATCCAGAGAGAAGGTTTTGGCCGGCCCGGCGACCGGGTGGTGAGACAGGAGGCCCTCCGGCGTCCTTGTCCTGCAGAAGTTTAGGAAGGAGGAGTCACCTGACGCCTGTGCATCCTCGGGAAACAGGAGTAAGTCTTGCTCCTCCTCCTCCTCCTCCTCCTCCTCCTCCTCCTCAGTGGAGGGGAAGCTGAGGCAGTTGGGCAGAGTCTCGTTTACCAAGTTGAAGGAAGACGCGTCGCTGTCGCTCTGCAACGGAGTCACCACCGTGTCTGAGAGGGCCGACAACCACTGCAGGTCGGGAAGGGGGCTGCCGTGGCTCGCAGAAACAGAGCCGAGATCGCAGGAAGTTGTGTCTGAGGGAGTGCGTGGGCTCGTCTGCACTTCCTGTGTGTGGTACGACGCATCAACGGCAAATGTAGACGACTGGTGGCTGCGTTGAGCTTCTCTCGTCACGTCCATTACTGCAGAAAAAAATACCAATATATTTCTATTGAAGAAAATTTAAATGGGAGCTATGTGTAATACACTGCCACTCAATCCACTGATCACTTGGGATCTGTAAAAAAAGTAGACAGTCTTAAATGATCAATAGCTAATGTATTAAGCTTATTCACATGTCTTAGCATGCCACCATCCTTGTTTAGACAAGTTTATGCTGCTTCTGAAATCCTTGCTTTACCTTTTAACAAAATGGACAATTTCTAGTCTGACAGTGTCAAAGGGCGGGCTCCTTTATCGCTAGAAAGGTTTCGGTGCTTGTGACTCACTCAGGCTCTCGGGGGTGCGTGGGAGCTGCTTCCTGGTGCAGAAAGGGTCTCCGCCCAAAGTGGAGAGCAAGTCTCCCAGGTCTAAACCCTCCATCTTGCGGTCCAGGGGGCTGGTTGTTACAACAGCATCTGCAAACTGAGAAAAACCCATCTGCCCTTAATAGAGAAGCACTGGTTTTCCTTGGATCAAGCACTCATTGCAGGGACTTGCTCAAACAAACATTTTGGTTCACAGTAAGAATCATTTCCATTAATGAGTTAACTCAAACAGAGGAAGACAATGAAACACTGCTATGTGGTTGAGGTATCAAGAGCATTTAACACGACAACAGGAGTAGCGTTAGACTTTAGTGTGTTAGAGATGCACCAATGGCCATTTTTTTGGCCGATTCAGATTTTTTGGACAGTCTGGCCTGCCGATTCATATCCTTTCTAAGAACGATAATTGACGCCATACCAAACCTTTGTAATTACATTATCTCCAAAACTGCCCAAGGTTATACAGGACCTTCTCACTAATGCAAACCAATCTCAAAGTAAAATGTGCTCCAGGTTACTGGACACAGCTTTTTTGGTACAAATAAAATCCAGCAGCGCAGCTCTGCTGTGACCAGAGCTGAGATTGCTTCTGGAAAAAAAATAAAATTCCCGCCCTCTACCCAGCCCGGCGGAAAATGCCCCGTGGCCTGGCCCCGTTCCGCGGCCCCAGCGGTTGGGAACCTCTGCATTTGGGGAAAATAGCAGCCGCGGCTTGTCAGATTTTCTTAACAAGTAACCATTTTTCTTAAAATGCGGGTGGGGTTGCGGAGAAAGAGACGCAAACACTGGCACAGCTAAAGGGAAGAAACAGGTTGTGCATTTTAATGCAACGTCAAACTATAGATATGAAAAAGGTATTTTCTCATCCTGTATCTCGTTTGAAAATATCAATATACCATAAAAAGTCGGTACACCGCCCAGCCCGACATCAACCATCGTGCGGGGCAAACATGATACTGATTGGCGCGTCACCGGTTGTGGCCGATAGTGGTCAAAACCATCGAGCCATGCATCTCTCATGTCTGTAAGCCCATACATTATGTCAACAAGTGTCGATAAACCGGTTTTATTGGTCGCCTCTGATGTCTCCAAGGAGAGCGTCGTTTTACCTGGTCGGCCAAGTTGTCACACTCCCAGTCAAATATCTTGGACTTATTCTCGATGGTAGCCCACGCAGGGCCAGCAATTCCCAGCTTCTTTTCGCCGACCTAAACAGACCAAGGTGTAGTTACAAATCAAATAAATCTCTTGTTTAAGAAGACGTTAAATAAACCTGGATAATTAAAAATATGAATTAGATTGGCAAATTTGCGATCGCTATAGTTCATTTCGTGTCGAGCCTGATTGTCAGTTCAAATGTGAGCAATACTCTGCCTAAGTTAGTGATACGTTTATCCATCCAAAAAACACTACCAAGCATCTCTAACATCAGCAAAGTTTCAGATTCCCTCCACCGCCCCCTTATTTTGTTGCGCCAAGTTAAAACCTCCAGAGTGGAAAGGTCAACAACTCAAAAAACACTCACCCGATGAGCTGGTTTTGGGGATGGCGTGGCGAGCAGTGGAGGGGAGGGAGTGTCAAACACATCTCGGAGTTGAGTGTTCGCGTCGGCGGTAGAGACGAGGGTGTCAGCGCTTTCAATGGGTGCGAGGAAGAAGCTGTCCCTTGGGAAAAAAAAACAAAAAAGCCACAAAGCTTCAATAACGTTTAACAGGGAGCGTTTCCCGGACAAAGATTAGGCCTATTCCCAGGCTAAAGCAATGAAACTGCCTCAGTCATGATTTTAAATGGTCTGGAGTGGGCAGCGCCCACACAGGAAGCACCAGAGCCCCATTCAAAACTGAATGGCGGACCGTGCCACCAACAATGGAAACGGCACAAAAAGTTTCTCTTCAAGTACCGGTTATCTCCCTAAAATACAGTATTTAATGAAATAATGTTACGGGTTACCACTTCAAAGTAAGCAATTACGAGGCACATCCAAGGAGCTACACGTGGAAAGCGGGATTGTCTGCTCCGTATCTGTCCGTGGCGATTTCTCTCAACTCGCCGCGGTCATCAGAGAGCAGGAATGCTGTGGGGAGGACGGGTGACGGACAGAGCACGGCTCAGGGCTGCCCGGGTATCTGCCTCCCAGCAAACCCTCAACAAGTTATGACGACGCCCAGCTCCCATTACCTGTGGACGTCAGGGTAGGGGACCTCTTCCTGGGTTGTGGCCTCACTCCGCTTCGCTTCTGTAAACACGAACGCAAATCAAAGTCTCAGTCGCGGAATGATAACCGCGTTTCGCTTAAATCGTATTCCCGATCGAGGCGTCACTTGCCGAGAAGCCTGGCGGGGTACAGGGAGAAGACGCCGTCTGCGCGGGCGCCCTCGTTGGCAGGTTCGAAAGACAGCGGAGCCATGGGGGAAAGGAAATTCAGAGCCTGGGGGGGGGGGGGGGGGGGACAGACGGTGCAGATGTAAAACCCCTCCTTCGAAACACAAGTACAGATTCTTCGGTCGCAACCGTTGATACACAAATTCTGGAGCGATTGATGCTTTATTTTAAAGGAGATTAAAAAAAGTAATAACAGGACAGCGCAGTCCAGAGACCCCATATCATTGTAATCGACACGCTATGGTAGCAGGGCAAAGTACTCACAGGATCAACCGTCAAGAACGGCGACCGTGGCGAGTCGGCCAGAGATTTCTTCCACTTCCTGTCCCACTCTGCTTCCAACCTCCCAATAGCGTGCCTGACCTCAGGGATCTCTTCCTTTGAGATCTTCTGACTGAATAGACATTCAAAGGTCATTCAACGTTCATCACACAAGAAGCAGGTTCTAATACTGGAAGATCGGGATAACTAATTAATAAAGTAAACAGAAATCTGTGCAACAAGTGCTTTCAAATGAAAGCAGATTTACAACCAAGGCATTAAATGCGGACGCCGTTCAAATATGGCAAATACTGAGTTTGAGCGAACATAAGATCTGTGAATGACATTGAATACGTATGTTTCACCAACATCAGATTTTTCAAAAACTCTTTCATCTGTCGTCAAGTTTCATTCAAAGATCAATACTGTTCTCCCTGTTCCAGCTGCTTTGAACGGCAACTCCAAACAATGAATCAGAGCGCTCTTTATGGAGATAATCGGAGGAGCAATCAAATGAGCCAGACGGTGACGGAGTGGCGTGCTACCTTAAAGCATGGAGGTCCTCCAGCACGTGGGACAACTGCAGGCTCTTCTCCCGCAGGCGCTGCGGGTGGAGCTGGGACGCGGCGGCGGCGGCCCCGACTTGAGAGCGCTTGTCCCTGAGAAGCTGCAGCGCGTGGTTCATGAGCTCCAGCAGGCACAGCAGGTTCAGCTGGCCGGCCTTGTACACGTTGCCCGAGCTCAACTAAGGAGCAAGTAAAACTTTATTAACAGCAGGAGCTTACAGAGAAGTGCAATTAAAGAAATACAAGTACACACAGAGGTTAGCACTAGTACAGCTGAGTGACATCCTGTTAGACCATTATGTACAGGTGGCCATTACCCTCAAGAAAAACAAATAACAACATTGCACAAGCAGTAATTTCTCATGGATATCCTAGTATAGTAAATATGCGTATAATGCAATGTATAAATATATATCGAGTCTGAGATGGCAGTATACTAGTGACAAAATATACTGCACACAATGGTAATAGCACTAATGGAAAAAGCCATAACGGCCATACTACTAACATAACTGATGGCCATTTTTAAAGATGAATAAGCACAAATAATGACAAATTCCTAGTATATGCAATGTACACAACACCAAGTGTACAACATGCAAGTGAGCTTTCCAGACCCCGAAGAAGAGTTGGCAAGCTGTTTATGCTGAAAAAGAGACGTCTCATCGTAAGAACCACCTCGACATTCAAGAATCCCAAAGACCGCACAGACCCCCAGCGGAGTGACGGTCCCCGGAAATGAAGAGGCTTACGTGCTGTGGAACCCGCTCTATCGTCTCCAGGAGGACGCGGGGAACCCTGAGAGCCACGTCCGTGCCGTCCAGGACGTGCTGCTCGGCGGCGCCCTTCATGACGCACTCCATAACCCGCCGGTCATCTTTCACCTTTGACAGCATTTTGTCAACACTTGACCAGAGCGAACGCACCTGGCAACAAGGAAAGGGCACGTTTTTAATGCCACAGTTCTCAACAAACTGAATTTATTAGAATAATTTTATACAATTGTCTTTTAAACTCTATAAAGTACATACCATCCGTTTTGTTTTTATAAGGCCTATATGAACAGTTATTAAAAAACGAATTACTACAAGTTCATATATTCAACTTAAACTTTTCCCATCAACCGTGTTTCTTAACACACCAAATACATGAGGTACAGCCGTGAACTGAGGCCCCTTCTGAACAACTCTGCAAAACCAGAAAGTTACGTACGGCTTCAATCTCCCGTGCGTTAAAACTTTCCTCCGTCGGCATGTCTCCTTCATGGCGCCTGGGAGCAGAAACAGTACATAGACTTAACTTAATCACAATCAGTACTGCAGACATAAATTAAATAGAGACGATTGGGTGCCATGCAACATACTCTCAACATGCAACGTACTTGAGCAGCTCGTCGTACTTAGCGCTCTCGGCGCCGAGCTCATTGATCGCCCTCGACAGGGACCTAGATAAAGAGACACAAAATACATTTTTCGCTCAGGAAACAGTTGAACAAATAAGCACAGAACGACCGACATCAAGCAGCAGGAAAGGAAAATAAAGTGAAGCACAAGTAACAAGTCATCTTAATGTCAGCAAAGCCATAAACCTGTGAGCACTCTGATAGCACACCTGCTTTCATCAACTACTCTGCCCAGAGACACGCCGCCCCCTCGCCCAATCAGACGTAAGGACAATTAAATGCAGCTGACGTTAATAACATTAAGGTTTAAGCCTACAGCTTGCAGAATGGGGCGGGGTTCAGTGTCCACTGTTCAACCCCATCCACCGTGGTTTGTTTGGTTTACCTGTTGAATTTGAGTGGGGTTTAAAAAAAAAAAATAATAATAATTATTGATTGACTGGATGCGAGCGTTGAGTGCCACATCCAGCTTTGTGACAATGGATTTTCAAATCAACGTGATTTTCAAGCAAAGTTTTTTTTGTAGTTTATTTGGCTCAAGAAGTAGGCAAATTTTCTCAACCGACAACGTTTCACTTCAAGGAACCCTTAACCCTTTAGTTTATCACAAACATTCAAAATCAATCAATTTGGAGACATTATTATCACTGGACAGGGAGGGTACGAAAGTTGTAACCATAGCTGTAAAATGATAAATGTAGTGGATTAAAAAAGTACAATATTTCCCTCTGAATGTAGTGGAGTAGAAGTATAAAGTTAGAATAAAATGGAAATACTCCAGTAAAGTACAAGGACTTCAAATTGTGTACTTAAGTACAGCATGTGAGTAAATGTACTGTAGTAACATTCCAGGTGCCATGCCATTGTTCCGACAGCCCATTATTCCAAAACCCCAATAGAAAAATGTCCCAGCTTATACCCAAACGTAACCATCTCTCCCCTAAGGTTATTGCCGACAATTGGGGTTTCAGAATAATGGGCCGTCAGAACAATGGCCAGTCCCCTTGGATAGCCTTGAAACAAGGGTCGACATTGCAGACATGCTCCCCTTTGGATGAAAACGAAGCGGTCAAAATGACCAGAAACCTATAGAAAACAAGTAGTGTCGTCGACGTTGACCGCCGCCCTGTCTGGCAGGCTGCAGACCGGTATACTTGAGAGCAAGGGCCTTACTGGGCTCGCTTCTGGTACTCCTGGATCACTTGGCCCTGGTGCACAGCAGCTTTCAGGAACCTTTTCTTGGTCTGTTTCAATCTCTGTACTGCCACGTGCAAGGACGGTGCCGGTTCTGCTGCAGCCACGGGAACCCAGCCGTCATCTAAAAACAACGTGATTCAAGATCATTCTTTTTCTTTTTTTTTTTTTTTTAAGCCATTGTCATCAGTCTATATTAATGCTGAGAGGAAGCATAACCAGATTTAAAAAAATAATAATATAGATGTCTACCAGAAAGAAGTGTTGTAAGAGTATAAAACCTAAGAGGAATGTCAAAAACCCATCTACTACATACTACTTTGTTCATGTTTCGTATATTAAGTCACAAATAGAAACTAACAGTATAATAAAATGTAAGAACCGCAGAGAAGCCGTCCTTTCACTGCGACATGCCTGCAACTTAAGATTGTCCCACTTCAGTCCGTGTTTTGACTGCGGGACGTTAGCACCGCCACCACCTTAGGAAAAACGTGCGCCGCCTCATACCAGCATTGAAGGTCTTCATCTCCTGAAGCATGACATGGCGGGCGAGGTGATGCATCAGGGCAGTGAACTTGGGGCCCCCGGGCGATAGGAACACCGATGCCACGACTTTAGGCCCCGAGCTGTTTTCTTCGTCCTGAGAGGAGAGGAAGAAGAGCGGCGATGACGGGGGGGGGTCGTAGGGTCGCACGCGGGCAAAACAACCCCCGGATCTCATTCTCACCATGATTTCTTTGATCCATGCGCAGGTGTTTCTCCGAAACTCGGCGTCCGCTTTGTTGTTCAACACCGGCCAGCAATGCCTACCCTCCCACACGAGAAAAACAAACAAACAAACAAACAACAAAAACAGACATTTCGCTCAGCCAGGTGAGAGAAACAGATCAACTGTCGCAACGTTGCACTGGGCTCAAACGTGAGGGTCGACTCACTCACCGATACGCCTCGCGAAATCGAGCGGGGTTTAGTTTCTCCAACAAGAAGTGGCTCACAATATAAAACCCGTCTTTGTTCGGCTTGTCAAACATGTTCCTGCGGACCAGAGAGCACACAAGCACTTTCAATGCAACTGTTCCGTCCGCCCGACAATAGTAAACAACCGCGTTACCACGACAACCCCGGGTACGTGACGTAATTGCGCAACAGAGACTGGTTTGAATACACAGTTGGTTTGACAACACCGACTCAACGCACTTCAGAAGCGTCCGTCAGCTGTAAATAACATTTTGAATCCACACGTGGTAAAAGGCATGCGGACGACCAGGAAATCATTGTTTCGTCGTCAAATTACTGCCCACTCACATGCCGAGGTTGATGTGCTTGAGGTTGGTTTTGTAGGCCGACGCCGGTGCGGACTCCGGCTGGAAGCCCAGCGCCAGAAGCGAGAACCACAAATACTTCCCGTTCGTCTTTTGTAAAGTCGCCGGCTCCGCCATAGCTGCGCGCTCAAATGCCCGCCTGCATGCCGGGGTGGGTTGGGGTGGGTGGAGGTCGAAACACAGCCCGGAGCGCGTTTAAATCGGGGGGGACACCCGCGGAGGACGAGCCACGGAAGCGTCTCCCGCAGCAGCGCGCCAATTCTGGTTCAATGGGCGGGGTGACCCGGATGTAGTTGAATGCCCATCCGGTGCGGCGCGGCTGAGATTACGTGCGGCATTCCCGGGGAGGTCGGAACTCGGAGAAATGCGACCTCCCGCTGGGAAAGGGGCAACTGAAACTAATTTGTCGGAATCTTAAATTAGTTTAGTCTATTGTTTTCTATCGTTAAAGTCTATTGTTTCAAATCTGATGAAGGATAGTTGTACTTGTGAATGCTCGGTTATGCAGCAATGTTTCATATGATGACTGCCTTTGTTGTACATTTGACAATATTATTCTTATTATTAATAATAATAATAGACCTTTGGGTTGTTTTTTTTTTAAAACACATCTAACTGCGATCCAAACGAGAACTTAAAAGATTCTCAAGTTTCCCCCAAACACAATTTGGCAGCGAGCGTCCATGTGTTCTGGAATGGAACGTAATTAGCTCGGAGGTGGCGACGGCCTGGTCAAGACCGACCGATTTCCGAGCGTCAACGGAACGCAGCATGATTGTGAAGCGATAGTGACGAATGACGTCACACTGCCGCGAAATAATCAACACCAAATGTGCGATATGATATTGCATGGATCGTTCTCATTTTAGAAAAATATGAAAACAATCAAACGGCCATTGATTGTATAAGAAAAAAAGTGAAATGTATTTCACTGGTATTTATAATCGTTTGCGTCAGATAAAAAATAAAATGTAAACACATTTATTTACACATTGAAGTCGGAACATTGAGGATGTTGCCGGACCGCAGGAAAGAAATACTAAACAATTCAAAGTTCAATGCATTTCAAGGCCAGAAGTACACTTTGCACGACCATGAAGGCCAACTTTAAGCCTCCCCTCAAAAATCAACGTGAATTATAAATTAATATAATTACATACTTATACATCAGAATCAGAATCAGAATCGGAAATACTTTAATAATCCCTGGGGGAAATTAGTTTTGTTACAGCTCCAAATCTACATACAACATATTAACATACAACATATAATAATTACTAATACATTTATATATAAATATATATATGAACATATCTATATGTTATAAACATATATATATAGAGTGTAAAATGTACAGTTAAAAATGTGCAAAAAGAAGGTGCAGAAGTGGAAGTACGTGTTTTGAGGTCAGATTACAGAGAGGGGGTGTCTGACTCTCTGAGGGAGGCGTTGTAGAGATTGATGACCACAGGCAGGAATGATTTCCTGTGGTGCATCTGGGTAAGAGGAGTCTTCTGCTGAAGGTGCTCCTCTGCTGGGCCAGTGTGTCGTAGAGAGGGTGTGAGACATTGTCCAAGATGGACTGAAGGCTCGACAGCATCCTCCTCTCTGCCACAGTCGTCAGGGTGTCCAGCTCCTCTCCTACGACATCACCGGCCCTCCTGATTAGTTTGTTTAGTCTGTTGTTGTCTGCGACCCTCAGCCCACTGCCCCAGCATGTGACAGCGAGGAAGATCGTACTGGCCACAACAGACTCATAGAACATTCTCAGCATAGTCTGGCAGATGTTAAAGGACCTCAGCCTCCGTAGGAAATAGAGTCGGCTTTGGCCCTTTTTGTAGACTGCCTCGGTGTTTCTGGTCCAGTCCAACTTGTTATTGAAGTACACCCCCAGGTACTCGTACTCCTCCACAGTGTCCACAGGGACCCAATGGATGGAAACAGGGGTCACGGGTGTTTTTGCCCTCCTCAGATACACTATGAGCTCCTTTGTCTTACTCACATTGAGCTGCAGATGGTTCAGCTCACTCCAGGTGACAAAGTTGCCCACAACAGTCCTGTATTCACTCTCATCACCCTTTTTAACACAACCAACTATTGCTGAGTCATCAGAAAACTTCTGAAGGTGGCAGGACTCAGTGCAATAGTTGAAGTCTGAGGTGAAGAGGGTGAAGAGGAAGGGAGAGGACAGTCCCCTGTGGGGCCCCTGTGTTGCTGACTACCCTGTCAGACACACAGTTCTGTAGGCGTACATACTGTGGTCTGCCCGTCAGGTAATCAACAATCCAGGACACGATGGGGGCCTCCACCTGCATTGCAGCCATCTTCTCACCCAGTAGAGCTGGACGGATGGTGTTGAAAGCACTGGAGTATTCAAAGAACATGACTCTCGCAGTACTCGCCGACTTGTCCAGATGAGTGTAGACTCTGTTCAGCAGGTAGATGATGCTGTCCTCAATTCCCAGGCGGGGCTGGTAGGCGAACTGTAGTGGATATTGTACTGTATGGACATTATATAATTACATCAATTTTTTCTTAATAAATATCCCAGGGATAAAGGTTATGTTTATTTTTCTATTTCACTAAAACCCATCATTAAAAAAAAAAAAAAGGTGACAGCTGAAAATGTCCTGCTTAATTTGAGTGTTAGTGCCCAAAGAACAGTAACTTAACTACTATCAGGGAAGCTTTCCCTGGAAAACAAGTGGATGATAAAGTGGAGCTGGAGTTTGGCCCGCCTTAACTTGGAAATCCTATGCCTCTGAGGTACCTGTTTACTTACCTTATGTGGTTGATATAGGTAAGCATAAATGAAAAGACTAAATTTAATTTGTACATCTTTATTGCTGAACATGCAAGTAATCATGTCTCCACCACAAATTGTTGATCAGAACAGAGTAGTAGTGATAATAATAACAGACAGGAAGGAGTCAATGGCCCTGTTCACACCTGGCATTAAAATGGGTCCCGGGTGACTTGATCGCAAGTGTTCAGAGACTGGTGGGGGGGGGGAAAGAAAAAAAGAAGAAAAAAAAAAAAAAAGAATTTCCGTCTCAGCTGGACCCGATCTGGAAACATCTGGATACAAGTTGCCAGGTCTGAACAGGGCCAGTGTTTCTCGCCATTCCGATCACTGCAGTTCTTTTAAAACCAGCTGGCAGCACTCTCCCACCTTGGCTGGGACCGAAACCGCTGAGTACTTTGAAATCTGCGAGTTGACTCCCAGGGAGCGAGCCAGGTCCTGGGCTGTCTGGTCAGAGAACAGCGTGGTTCCCAGCGCCACCAGTAGCCTGAACACGGCCTCCTTGTCTTGTACCGACTCCAGGGCGGTGCTGGTCACAGACAGACACTGGGCCTTGGCCTCCAGGTCGGGCTGGCTGTGCAGGCAGCCGGCGTAGTTGAGCAGCAGCGTGGCCAGGGCGATGTGAATGTTCTTGTTGCAGACCGAGGCCAGCTCAACCGCGCACGACAGCACCGTCTCCCGCTGGCTCATGAGCAGTGCTCGACCGTGCTGCCCACTGAAGCAGTTGCACAGAGTCCTCAGCGCCAGCATCTGGTTGGCCGGCCGGCCCTGCGGCCGCATCAGGCTCAGCAGGTGGTTACACAGCTGGACGCCCTCCGCCTCGCCGCACAGGGTTTCGTTGACCTGCGGGTGGCGCACCGCCAGTCTCAGGATGTCCAGGACGGGAAACACAATGTCTGGGGCGCACGAGGAGAGGAAGAAGCGGGGAATGAGGGAGTGGTTATGGCTAGGAAACATTTAGTGTCTAATATTAAATTATTATTTAAATTAAAATTATTAAAATGGAAGAAAGGCCAAGCAGCTTGCGTTTGGGACAGAAAAAAATTCTGTAGATTTTATTCTCACTAATTAAAATAATCAAATGCAACAAAGACTAATTGCAATTTCTTTCCATCTTTCTCCAATAAATTGCAAGACATTGTACAGCTTTGAGTCCGATCGCTGCTGGTCATTATTTATAACAACATTTATTTTGCTAATAATTCACTGAAAACCCTTCCTCATACCTTCAGGCCAATGCGAGGCTTTCCACAGCTGGTTGATCTGCTGGATGTTTGGGGGCTGCATGGAGTTGTTTGGCCCGCACACACAGAGCAGCAACCTCTCCAGGCTCTCCAGAACATCCTCAGACAGTTTGTGCACCTGCGGCGCTTCACCGTTCAGCTCCTTCAGCTTGGCTGGTGAGGAGCAGACACACCATGGGAAATAAAACCATGTGCTCAATTAATATCACCTGAACAGCCATGTTTATTTGCATGCCTTGCCCTCTTGCTGGCCATAAAAGGAGACGTAAGATTAGCTTTGATTCTATTTCAACAAGATAACAATCCCCCTCTCCAAAGAGAGGAAATGGTGGCGGTCATGTACAACTAAAAAGCTGTGGCTTTGCAGATTGAGAATTTGAACTCTAATTGCAGATGAACTCTGTGTTGGATGCAATGGCATATGGATACCCTGTGTTGTATGTCAATTCAGAGCGGAGGAAAGGAAAATAAGAGGAAGAGCACATACCACTCAAAAAATGGACCCGCAGCTCAGTTTTGGATTGGGACCCACCCGTTGAGAACCACTGCTCGTAAAACACCGCCCGGTTTTAATCACAGTTTTATATATAGCTAAATTGTAGAGATCCTTGGATTCTTCAACTTTCCTGATTTTAGTTATCTGACCTGGCTAAGCTGTTAATTTGGTCAAATAGGAGATAATAGTTTCATTATCCAACAGAAAACGAGGACAAAGGCCAAACCGACTGAGAGGTGACGAACACACCCCATGCAGAAGTAGCGCCATGTAATTCAAATCATATTCGAGGAACCCCTCACCAATTATTTGTGTGGCGTTGGCCTGCTCAAATGCCACTCCATCCGTCTTAGGAAAGTAGATGTTGGGCGAGGTCTGTCTGAGGGCGGCCGAGGAGTAGGCGCCTCCACCTGCAGATCATCCACCCAAAAAAGTCAGCCCTCCAAGCAAAATGGTACGCACAACACACGAAAAAGATTTTGCAACTCGGGACACAAAAGACCGTTTTGTCAAACCTGTAAAAGGGTCCGCCACGCCCATGGGGGCATCTGTCGTCGAGTTTGACCCGGGGATGTAGCGGCCAGAGCCTGGTTAACATGGGTGGAAATGAAACATAACTTCAAGTCTTCCTCACACATACATACATTTTAGATTGGTTATCGATGTTAAAATGTCTTCGGACCTGTGAAGGGATCAGCGTCCAAGCCGCTCCTTCCCTCAGAGGCACCAGGGATATACCGCCCCAATCCTGCGGGCGGAGAGAGGACAACACTTTAACAGGGTTGATTCTGGCATTCCAAAATTAAATTCAAGGACCTTCAAGTACCTTCTAAGGAACTATCGTTTCATTTTCAAGGACTTCACGCAAAACAAATCCAATCAATTTTCAATGTAATCTTTATTAGATTATTTTACACCGATCAGCCACGACATTAAAACCACCACTAATGACCACTAATATTGTGTAGCTCCCCCTAATGCCACCAATACAGTTCTGACCGGCTGAGGCATGGACTCCACAAGACCTCTGAAGGTCTTTTTTTTGCATTTTTTGCAGTGTGGCAGGCCGCATTATCCTGCGGAAGGAGGTCACCGCCATCAGGGTATACTGTTGCCATGAAGGGGTGCACTTGGTCTGCAACAATGTTTAGGCAGGTGGTAGGTGTCAAAGTAACATCCACATGAATGCCAGGACACAAGGTTTCCCAGGTTGCCCAGAGCATCACGCTGCCTCCACCGGCTTGCCTTCTTCCCAAAATGCATCCTGGTGCCATCTCTTCCCCAGGCAAACGACACACACGCACCGTTAATCAATCAGTTAATCAGTTAATCAAAACAGGATTCATCAGACCAGGCCACGTTCTTCCATTTCTCCACGGTCCAGTTCTGACGCTCACGGGGTCAGCATGGACACTCTGACACGGGCACTCTAACACAGCCCCATACGCAGCAAGCTGTGATGCACTGTGTGTTCTGACACCTTTCTATCATAGCAGCTTTATCTTTTTCACCAATTTGTGCTACAGTAGATCTTCTGTGGGATCAGACCAGACGGGTTAGACTTCGCTCTCCATGTGCATCAATGAGCCCATGGGCGCCCATGACACGGTCGCCGATTCACCGGTTGTCCTTCCTTGGACCACTTTTGGTAATAATCACAAAAAATAATCACATTTTTAGACCAAGTTCAAGTTCAAGAGATTATTTGTCACATACATACACATACGGTCGTCCATATATGCAGTGAAATGTCATGACACCCGGTGATTACACACAAGCTCTATAAGCTCGAAAAATACTCAAATGTGCGTAATCGACACGCAGTGCTCGCGCGATATTGCGATTTAGTATGCAATTGTTTTTTTTAAGTTCCTTATCTTCTGTATTATTCGCTAAACACAAGCAATTAATCATTCTATAGTATGACCAACACAAAAATGGATACAGTCAACATATAAACTGCTGTTTCCTGTAGGCCACGCCTACGTGTTATGATGAAATGGGATGAACTGATGCATGAAATGATATGAATAACATATCTTTATTTAAGTGTTGAATTGTAAAAAGAAAATCCTTCAATCACAGCAGAATATTAACTCGTTGATTTAACTTCAAACCCTGCAGTTGTTTGAATCTGAAATTTAACATTCGAAAAATATGCAGTGTTTCAGCAGAATTTTATTATTTTTTATCAAAATGTTACATGCATACGTCCACATACACGGAGAGCTGCTCGGTGTGCTTAGGGACAGCTTTATGCTCATTACATTTTTGAAAAAGGCAAAAAAGAAACAAAAAGAATATTATTCTGGAAGAGGCTCCGTCTGGAGACTACAAGTGTTCCGAGCTCTGCCAGCAGCACACGCCTGGCCCGGGCTGGAGCGCCGGGTCTCACCAGGGGGCAGCGCGGAGGGTTAAAACAATTGGGGGGCACGGAGAGTGTCCCCATTAGACGCGGTTTCGTTCCATACACACTTGTTTTGTCCCATTAGGAGATGTAAAACAAAAACACACTGTTCTGGCGGGAGACAGGTGCGCAAAATGCGTCTGATCGCTCCAAACCTTGAATTAATAAATTTTTATTTATTTATTTATTTATTTATTTATTTATTTATTTATAATTGCAGGCTTTACAATTTGAAAATTGCGTTCCGTTAAATTGCAATTTTGGTTTGAATTTGATGATTTGTTCAGCCCTAATCGATGTGACCAATGGCCAATAAATATTACCTACAAGATATGATCAAGACTATTCCCTGTCACTATGTCATTAAAATATGGTTGTGTAGACATTTCATATGATGATGGTTTTGCTGTAGCAATATTAACTTAAAAGTTAAAAATGTATAATAATAATAACAACAACAACAATACCGTAAACACTATTTCTGTTGCAGAAGTAATGACAACAGTAAGATTTTCGGACCAATCGCAAATTTATTGATTGAAAGCTCCTGTATGCACTGCGGCGGCCATTTACCAGTGAAGGGGTCGCCAGCGGAGGCCGGGGCCGGTCCCACGACGTGGCCCTTGGTGTTCTCGATGATGAAGTTGGCCACCTGGTCCAGGAACATGGGGCTGAGGTCGTTCTTCTGCAGGAAGTTGTGCGCCGTCAGCCAGGGGTCCTCGGACACGTTGTACGGAAGCTTCATGGACGGCCCGCCCTCGTTGATGTCGATGGTGAACACAAAGTCGTACTCCTGTGGGAGAAGGAGGAGCCGGTTGGACGGAAGCTCATTTGGTTTGAACGTTAAAGTGGAATCCATGAAATCGGCGCCGTTAGGTATATCACAGTACAAGTCTCAGAATTCCATTTGAAAACTTTTTTTTTTCCTCTGACATTTGAGGTGGTGGGGATATTTTTTCACCCCATCGACCCGATCCTGGCATTCTTTGGAAAGGCTTTCGGGAAAGGCGGGGACCACAACAATAGAAGCAGCATATAGAGGAGCTCAGGTATGACTCAAATACATTGAATTAATGTTTCCTAAAAAATGCCAGCTAAAAAAAATGAAAAATTAAAGTGGTGTTCTCACCTTTCCCATGTACATCACCCTCTTGGAAGTCTGCTGGTTGGAGCCTCCCACCACGTCTCCGATCTTCACCCAGCGGCTGTCGTTGACACTCCACTGGTACGCCTCCACCTTTTGCCCTTCCTTAATCAGCCGTGTCTGTCCATCACGATTCCCTTGAAAGAAAGAACAAGAAGCATAATGTAAAGCAGTGATTCTCAACCTGGGGTGATCAACGCTCAAATGGGGTCATGAAGCAATATGAGGCATGTTTCGTAATGGTCAAATATTGGTTCAAAAATACATTAGTTCAAATAGAAATTGTAACAAAAAAGACTTATGTAATTTTGAATGTATTATTACCCTAAAAAATGACATTGACAAAAAATATATTCATGAATGTTAAACAAACAAATAGATAGTTGTTATGGAAATTAACTTGTTGCTGTGGAATGCTGGTTATATAGTTGTTTACTTATATAGTTGCCTCTTATTAAAATAATAAAATAAAGATTGTATGAAATGGTCTGAACAGGGATACTTTATAGGCCTAAATGTGAAGCAATTAAATATAATGTGAAAAAAAAAAATAATAAAGGTCGGGACCTCCTGGTTTTAAGCACATGGAAAGGGAGAGAGTCAGCTGCAGGATCATAAATGGTCACGTTTGGGAGCCAACAACACCAGATGCAAAACAGAAACAAAACATGAGGACAGATAAGAAGAGGTACCGGGCTCGTCGAGGTGCTCCCTCCCGGGGAGATCCTCCATCTTGATGTCTCCCAGGTCTCCCGTCTTTGGGTCGATCGTGGCTTTAGAGAGCTCGTCCTCGTAGGCCTGCAGGTCCTCTTTGCTGGCCACGCGCTCGGGGGCCTCCGTAAACACTCGGATTACGCCATCGCTGCGGAAAGGCAAAATGTTCAGATTTTGAGGAACCGATTTTCTTATTATTATTATTTTTTAATCAGCCAAAAGGGCCAAGTCCGACATTGATTGTTTGTGTTACTTCTAAACAGTATAGTACTGCTGTTTAGCTCTTGAAATTAAAATTTTACGAGATTAAGATCTTTTTTGTTTTCTTTAAAAAGAGCTTTTAAGATTTGTTTTTATAATAATAATAAATAAAAATATACCTGCAGGCAGCAATAAATGGGGTCCAGTTTAGTCGTGTTAGATACGAATTACACGTCTCCGGATTCTGTGCAATGTCGCACGAGTTCCAGTTTTTATGACCACTCAGAGACGAACTGCTGATCTATGGCATTGGTTCATGATGTAACAAGGTGACTGTGTTCTCAATGTACGCCAATGTTCTTCAATTTTCAGTGAGTTTGTCAAGTTCTATCAATATTTCCTGAAACAAATGTAGATCGGTGTGAATCAAACTTGAAACCTTCCCATTGTTGTTTGGGAAAGGAACTGGGAAACATTTTTCCTTCATTGGTTTCATCCATCAATAATGGTGCAGGATTGTTCCCTTCTGCTGGTGCTACGACGACATGTCATAGAATAAAGTGCTGCTCTAATACTTATTGTACAATATCAACCGGTTGTCAACACATGTCCATAAAAATCATGTTGTTGTATGTCAGTTAATATTTCATCAATATTTTCACCATCATCTCAAAGCACTACATTTAAATTACATTTTCAATATTTTTTGTTTCCATGAAATAGGGCTGGACGATATGGCCATAAATGTTATCACGTAATGTTTTTAATATTGATCGATGTCAATATTCATCACGATATATATATATATATATATATATATATATATATATATATAATGAAAAGGCTCAATTTACAGTTTTAAGTGTATTCTCATGGCTTTACCTTAAACACTGAATAAATAAAATGAAATACATATAAACTAAAGAAATAAATAATATATAAATATATCAGGGCTGCAGATATTCCTCTATTATCCCATTTGAATTTGTATGCTTTATATTTTTAATATTCAAATTTATTCAAATTGTTTTATGCCCAAATTTAGTGGGAGGGGGGCTTACGCACGGTTCTCTCGCACTCTCCTATTGAGATTCTTTCTTTAATAGCCCTCCTTTTGCGGAAAATGGGCTATATTCACGGTATTCCAGTACTTGCATTTCTCAGGGCGAAATTCAGGCAATTCAGGCGCCTCAAGGACCTGGTAAGAACCCTGCCAAAAAAGTGGCGGTTACCTGGCGCCGACGGCTATATCGCTGTTGGGCAGGATGCAGCAGCACCATACTGACTGCGCTGGGAGGCGGATGTTCTGACAACACTCCCCCTGCCTCCATATCCGTAAAGTTCTGTCCTCTCCCGTAGTCACAAAGTCTGCAATGAGGGGTAAAACAGCAGACTGCGGTCAGGTTCAGACTAGAGAAACCAAAACCAAGTCTCATACCTTTTCTCTCCACAGATTTTGACCAGCGCACCTTGGCTATTGGGGAAGATGGCGATGCTGTAGATGTAATTGGTGTGGCCGTAGTAGACCTGTACACACTCGCCCGTCACCATCCATCTCCTGATACTGGTGTCGTTGCTGCAGGAGAAGAACTCCGTGTCGCTGATGACCGCTAGTCCCCTCACACAGTCTTCATGACCTTCAAATGGAACAAGAAAATTGTGTTGTTACATCTATGGTCTCCAAATTAGGCGTCGGAACCATCTCAGGTCCCCCTAATGGAAGAGTCTCACAGTTAGTACAACACTCACAATCCAAAACCCATTGTAAAAGCAAACGTATCATCCCCTTGAGCGTTAAATTGAGTGATCGTAGTTAGTTAGTTCAGCCCTTTTCTCCTCTAGGGAGCACAGGCCATTGACGAATGTCCTCCATCTCATCCGGTTGAGGGCGAGTTTTTAGAGATCTCCTCGGTTGTTTCCGCTCCTCGACATCCTTGTCAGGACATCCCTTCGCCATTTGTGTGATTTGATGTTTGAACTCTTAGACTCGATGTTTAATTTCTCACCTGTGAAGGTCCTTTCACAGCGTCCGGCTTTCCACAGCCTGATTGTCTTGTCTGCCGATCCAGACAGCATGAGGCCTTGTTCAGGCAGAATGATCACCGCCCACACTGCAGCCGTGTGACCCTGTAGCAAAATAACAAATAGTTTACACGCTTCCGATACGGTCAATTCATGAATTAAGATGTGACGCGAGTACTTAAACTTAATAGAAATGTTTTGGGGAATTCTGAATATTTTTTCTTACAATGATATAATTTATTTTAAAAGTAAATATTATTAAATAAAAAAATAGATGTATTGTATTAGAGCTACAGCCGATTTTGATAATCCACAGGTGCTGAATGAAGCAACTGGTTCCTGACAGTCAGAAATTTGAAATGGCCAATGACTGATTATACACATCACCATGGCAACAGTAGCATGATATACCCAATATATAAAAGTTTCAGTAGCTTTTTGTGTACCTTCAATGTCATCATACACTTCTCATTAAGCCACACTTTGGCAGTCGTGTCCCAAGATCCACTAAGAAGCGTCCCAAATTTCCCAGAGGACAAAGTGCAAACTGTAGAAAGAAACCGTTAGTCCACATAGATTATTGACAACAAGGACTGAAGGTGCATTGATCAAAATACTACAAGTGAGATACATGTGTATATAATAGTGTTCTCTTTATTGAACAACAATTCAACAGTTTACGAAGATGTCATGGAGCACATCTTACCTGTGTTGTTGTGGCCCTGCAGTGTGAAGAGGGGCTGTGGTTGATCCAGTGTGAAAACACAAATATTGTTATCGTTTCCACCCGTGGCAATGAGACCGCGGGGATACGTTTCGCTGGGCGCGATGATGCAGACGCAGGATACAAAATTTGAATGTCCGGACACACAGTGTATCTCTGTGAAGCCTCGGTCTGGGCTGCACGGGGCAGGGAAGGAGAAAGAGCATTAAGTCAGCCTGCGCATGAATCTACCAACACACTGAACTGGTAGGTTGTAATATCGAGGGTCTGGTAAACACCCCAGGGTGTCATCGGAAAGGTTTTGGCTTGAATAAAAGGTTTAATGTATTGTCTAATAAGTCGATTTTAAGTTACCTATATGGAGAAAGTATAAGCCAATCAACTGATGCATATAACGACTGATTTACAGGGGCGCACTTTCCTACGATTCATGTTATTTTGTAAAAAAAAAAAAAGCACTCCTTTGTTTATAGGGACAATTTATTTCTTATTGTTACAAATTTTATTCTTATTACTTTTATATTATTGTCCATTTTTTCCTGATGTGTGTTGCTGTGACACCACAACTTCCCTTCGGGGATGAATCAACTGTCTAACCTAATCCTGCTGTGTGTGGAGCACGTTGGGGCAAACTTTGAATTATTTTATCAAATAACACATGTTCCTTTTGACTTGAATCGTTTAATCTAATAAAGTAGCGAGTGGAGGGGGAGCGGGGGGCGGGGTCCGTGTCAACGTGTTATTGTGTAAAAACTATTAAACGAGTTTAAGCTTCTGCTGAGCTCAGCTAATGACAAAGCTCATTTGACTCCATAGAGCCGACGCTGTGTTTTCTAAGTCCAATTACTTTGAGTCGCTCTTCCACCCGCACCCTCCCCTCCAGCTCCCTAGTCAGACATGGCTATGAATCCGTTTCAAATAAATGCACTAAGTGTGAAGCCGGCCACAGTTAGCCACAGCTAGTCTAGTTTAGCACCAGGCTAGTGCTAGCTACCTGGCGCTCGGCACCCAGACCCGTCCGGTCCTGTCTCTGGACACCGACACCACGGCTCCGGGTGGGAAAGCCGCCGCGGCGAGTCCCCTGACGTCCATCTCGTGTCCCGGCACCGAGCACCTGAGCTTGTACGAACTGGGCGAGGCCATTTCCACACACGACGGCGTCACGGTGAGCGCGATGGGGACTATCGATATATAAAAAAAGAAAATAATAAACCCGCTGGGTACAGCTAGCCAACGGTACCGGAAGCGGAAATACCAGGGCGGGGTCAGCCGTGGGCGGACGAACCCTGGTTGTGACGTCACTGAGCCACCCGGGCGCGGAAGTGGCTCAAAGTCGGAGGCGTTGGGGCCGCGTTGTGGCGCTCACAGAACCGCTCCCGGGTCCGCCCTTCGGCCATGGCCGCTCCCCAGGTAAAGCCGAACCTCCCTCCGCGCTTCGTTCGAGCGCCGGAGAACGCTCTGGCCCACTGGCATTGTGGCGCGGGGGGGGATGCCGCAAAATAGTACCGGGTGGGGTGGAGCCCTTTGCAGGTGGGGTAGGCGAGCCCTAGAATTCAAATGGCTGAATCCCCGCAAAAGAAAAACAAAGCAAAACGCCACATAAAACAGTCCAAGACGTATGTCGACTCTGTAATACGACTTTTACCGGTAAAACTTAATACAGGCACACACTGATCAGCGTGTAGGGTTGCTAGCTCGGAGGTGGTTGTGTCACGTAGCGGCGGTAGCGGTGTTCTTCGGTGAGCCAGACCAGGCCGGGGCTCTAGTGGTTGTACACGTATTTATACCGGTGCTTAGAAACCTCCGTCGGGTGTGACGATACCGGCATCCGATAAATCAGAGGTTTACACAGCGGCGGTGTCGGTTGCACTGCGATGGGCGGGAGACGAGGCGAAGTGTCGACGCGCTGAGATTCACCCTTAGCCCCGGGCAAGTTTTAAGGTCTTTCCCTTCAAGCAGCCGCCGGGATGTGCTGTACAGAGGCCAAGTCCAGTCTGTCACAAGAATCGCGAAAGAGGGAGGTCGGGTACAATTTCTGTGGGTTCCGAGGGTGGATGAGTGGGCAGAGAGGGCTTTCAAGAGGGGAAATGCAGCAGTGCAAGTTAGTATCGGTAAAGCCGAGGTCACATATGTGATCTGGGGAACAAAAACGACCAAATGTGGTACGGAAGGTGGGACGGACAGGGATCTACATCAAATTCAAAAGAGTGACCCAGGGTGGGTAGTGGACATAGGAGAGAGGGAACTGTGTTGACAAGGTTAAGGTTGGGGCATTGTGCATTTAACAAAACACTGGAAATGGAAGGGAAACATTAAACGGGCTTCTGTGAGGGAGATCAGAAAGAAGAGCCAGTGGAGCATGTAGTTCTATATTGTATGATGCATGGGACAGAGATGATGAGGAATAATTTGAGGGAATTAAGGGTACAGGGATTCATATTCAAAGGATTACTGAGCATGGGGGAGAGCACACGTCAGGGTACCGTTCCGATTTTGAAGAGGGAAATCAGGAAGCTTGGAGTGGAGGAGTTGAGCCAGAAAAGTGGATTGGACATCAGGTTAGGGAGTCTATGCCATTATTTGAAAGAAACTGGGCTGATCAAAATAATTTAGTGTTAAGTGAAATAAGTTTTCTTTTTGGGGGTATAAATAACTCCGGTCCGCACTCCAACATAGTAGGTGTTGGTAATGCGGCATAATGCTGGTAGCAACCTGCCTTTAAACGAGAAAATAAAATTATATATATAGTGTGTGCGTGTGCATGCGTGCACGCTCGAGCGCTGTATGTGTTTTCAGGTGTCTGTGGAGGCAGGTCCTGCTGTGATGGATTATGTGGCTGGTAACGGTGATCCAAGTCCAAGCGGTGAGCATCAACAGCCAGAGGTGACAACTCCAGCTCCAGAACAGGATCTTGATGCGAGGCTTACGAGGATCGAGGCTCAGCTGAAAGCGGTACAACTTACTCAGCAGGACATCCTCGCTGTGATCCAGAACATCAAAGGTGCGGGCCTGCTGATGGTCACCCCCCAAAGGCGTGGCCCTGGATGGCAGTCAGCCAGTGATTTCTTGTAAAGAAACAAACACGAGTAACAATAAAAATTATACTCATGATGGGATTGTGTGAGTCGTTTATTGTTTTAAAAAAAAAAAAGTTTCAGCACTGTGCCATGTAACCCACACCTCAATATCAGCTATAAGCGGAAGAATATAGATATACTGTATATATGCGCTGAAAGTAGAAATATTAACAGAATAATAGACAAATGTAAGATTAGACGTATAAGGTTGGGCAGTGGTATCTGTGTGTGTAGGTCTGTTTTAAATTGCATTTATATTTTCTTTATATGTTTTGATATTATTTGTTTCTCTGCTCTTATTCTCTTTGCTTTTGTATAATGTATTTTGTGGCTCATGGAAAACACTTGGAATTTAGCTTGGCATCGCCAGACCAATTTGCAAATGCGTATTACAGTGGTACTTCGACTTACGAATGTAATTCGTTCGATAAGAACGGTCGTATGCTAAAACAGTCGTATGTCGAAGCAATTTTTCCCATATACACCACGCTCATATCTTTCTATGATTTCCTTCTTAGTTTCAATGGGAATCATTGCCTTTTTCTTTTTCCCATCATCCTTTTTCTTAGGACTCATCATGAAGGGTGAAAATAAACAAAATACACAGCACAAACACAGTAAATATGAAAAACATCGATAAGCTAAAAACTACGTGCGCACACGATGTAGGTCGCCCGCTGACTGACTGCTGACTGGCCGCTGACGCGCCAACTGCAAATTCCCAGTCGTATCTTGGAGCAGTCGGTCGCAAGTCGATACAAATTTTCATGACTATCGTTACTCGTATCTTGGATTAGTCGTAAGTAGATGCAGTCGTAAGTCGAGGTACCGCTGTAGCCTGTAATCTCAGTTGGATGGACCTACAACCAATCAGAGCGTTGGATAGACCTACAACCAGTTAGAGCTTTGGGTAGACCAACCAATCAGAGCGTTGGATAGACCTACAACCATTTAGAGCATTAGATAGACCTACAACCAATGAGAGCGTTGGATAGACCTTCAACCAATCAGAGCATTGGATGACCTACAACCAATCAGAGCATTAGATAGGCCTACAACGAATAAGAGCATTGGATAGACCTACAACCAATCAGAGGGTTGGAGCATTAATCCAATCAGAGCACTGGATAGACCTACAACCAATCAGAGCGTTGGATAGACCTAGAACCAATCAGAACACTGGATAGACCTACAGTGTTGGGAAGGCCTACAACCAATCAGAGCATTAGATAGACCTAGAACTAATCAGAGCGTTGGATAGACCTAGAACCAATCAGAGCACTGGATAGACCTACAACCAATCAGAGCACTGGATAGACCTACAACCAATCGGAGCACTGGATAGACCTTCAGTGTTGGATAGGCCTACAACCAATCAGAGCATTGGATAGACCTCAACCAATCAGAGCGTCGGATTGACCTACAACCAATCAGAGCGTCGGATAAACCAACAACCAATCAGAGAATTGGGTAGAATTACAACCAATCAGAGTACTGGCTATACCTACAACCAACCAGAGCGTTGGATAGACAAAATCAGAGCAACGAAACGTGTGACTTTGCGCTGAGCAAGCCTTTCAGAGAAAGTTTTGGATGAAAGTCCAATGAAGTCTCCATTTTGTTTAATACTGCCGCGGTGGCGGATTCAACAGACCGTTCCACATCAGCGGCAGCCATCTTAGTAAGGTCCCGCATTGGCGATAGCGGATTCAACAGACCGTTCCACGTCGGCGGCACCCATCTTGGTAAGGTGCATCAACGGCTCTGCGTCGTCTCAAGCTCGCCCCCTATTAGATCGACGGTGATTGTTAGAATTTTGAATTGAGACGGATCTGCCAGAGCAAATAAACGATGAGCTCTCAGGTTGGTCTGGTTCCCCAATTCAAATATAAAAATATAAGCCTCGCCTATCTCTATAATAGACGGACGGACAAAGAATCGACGGATAATAAAAACGGAATTTATGGCACTTGAAGAGTCGAGGTGATATTGAGCCCACAATCGGAAAGAGGATCCATCGGATTAACGGTCACCTCACGGGGCACAAGTCTATCTGCACCCTCTGAAAGACGTTTTCGAAATAGAAAACTGTCGATAAATACAGTTGGGCGACAACTTTCGCCCTTTATTCCCCAGAAACGACACGATGAGTCGTCAAGTCCTTTGAATGGCTTGAGACAGCGCAGGAGTATGCGCTCAGCGGGCAGCACATTTAGGCTAAACCTTTTACGTGAGCATACCGACACGAATCACAAATGCATGTCGGCTTATCGCAGCGCTTGGAAAATTGAACGCGGATATCGGAAGAAGCCCCACGTGTTTTACCGCGCCCATAGCAGATTGGAAGCATGCGATGGCGGATCGGACGCTTGTTTTGACTACCGCGGGCCGACAGGCGTCACCGTCCACGTTCACAAAACAACTCGCGGCGGGAACGAGCGTCACAATAAGAGCGGAAGCGGAAACGCGGATGTTTCACGTTCACGACCCCTCCACTCCCACACCCCCCCCCCCCCCCCCCCACGGGGAAACTACCATTAAGCGAAACAAAACAAAACATGAAATGAGGCGAAAGTCTGTAAACGCTTGCTTTATTATTCTCAGAAGAATACAATTATAACTCTGAGTGATTATTATTATTATTATTATTATTTTTTTTTTTAGATAATAACGGAAGAGTTGCGATTGGCCACGTGCCGGTCGGCAGCAGGAGTGGGCAGGTAGGGGCCGTTTGTCAGTATTTTCATCTACTTCGTATTGTCATATTTGTATATTCTCACTTTATACATCGTATTATTTTTTAATATATATATATATATATATATATATATATATATATTTTTTTTTTATCTCGTTCCCCAGTTGACTCGTTTAATGTCGTTAACGTTGACATGTTCTGGAAAAAAATATACATATAAAATATACAAAAATAAAAATAAAAACGTGTAATAAAAATACATAGTCGTGCAACGTTTTTGTTTTGTGTTTTATTTAAACTTTTGTCTAAAGCGCATGCCAGTCCACACCGCCGCCGCCGCCGCGCCGCGCGTGGTCCGTCCCACCGAGGCTCGGACCAGGAAGTGCTCCACCGCCGGTGTTGTCTTTGAATGAGGGCAACCACCATTGCGTACGTATGTATTCACGTTGATTTTTAATTGTTTTTCCCCCCCCGCCTCCCCGCCCTCCCCGGGGAATAATCGATTCTGGTCGCGGAGGTTGGGGTTTACACCCGTTATAAAGCTGACGTTAATAACGTACGCAACCAACCTTGGGGGCAGACTCGAGCCACGCCCATCATGTTTCGACTAGTAGTATATCACCGGTATACAGGGTATCTGTTGTTATAAAACCTGTCATGTCTCTATTTTTACTATTGATTTAGTCTGTATTTGTTGAGGATGATAGAGATCATACGCAACTGTCCAACCCTCTTGGTAGGTGTGTGTGTGTTCATGTGGGTATATATATATATATGTATATATGTGTGGATTGTAATCATAGTAATAATAATAACACAGGCCTTGAGCCAGTATTGTATTAGGCAACTATTTACACACTACTTTATTTATGTTACACACACAATATTTAACACAACCATTAACCTAGTCAAATATATATATTGACTAAAGGCCTGTGTTATTATGACTACTATAAATACAATCCACATATATATATATACCCACACTAATACACACACACACCTATTAAGAGGGTTGAACAGTTGCGTCAGATCTCTCTAATCCTCAACAAATAAAGTCTAAATCAATAGTATAAACAGAGACATGACATCTTTTATAACAAGGTCTACATTTGAATCGAGCAGTTTTTAAATGTGTGGCACGGGTGTATTGGCAGCCATTTGTGGAGTCATTTATAGATTAATTAAAGTTGTCTTTCTTTCAATATGGGTGTCTTATCCGGGCCTGAATTTTATTCTACATATGTATGCAACATTGCACAGTTTCCAACTTTTCACTTGTGAGTGAGAATTTGATACAGGGGTTTATTGTTTTTTTTTTTAAATATCTATCTATCTATCTATCTATCTATCTATCTATCTATCTATCTATCTATCTATCTATCTATCTATCTATCATCAATTTGAAAGATGACCTATCTTGTACCGATCAATAACTTTCGTAAAGTTATTAATTCCAGGTTATTTTCCTGGGTCGATGTCTATCTATCTATCTATCTATCTATCTATCTATCTATCTATCTATCTGAAAAAAACAGGAAGGATGAAGCTTCGGCCGCACTTTGTGGTGGACCCTATGGGATGGCTGTGCGTCAGCGTGGTGTTTGGGATCTGGCTCTATAACACTCTCTTTGTGCCTCACCTCGTGCTTCTTCCCCACTACAAAGAAGGACACATCCCGTGGGCACTAGTTGTTTGTAAGTACACCATCCCCCCCCTCCCGTCAAGTAGGATAACGACACTGTTTTTCATTGTGGGCGTTAGTTTCATGCCACGGGAGAGCAAGCAATACGTAAATAGGACAAACTTGTGTCCAAATGCGTTGCTCAGGAAAACAACGACTTCCATGTAAACACAGTCGGGAAACTCTAGCTTCAGTAGTATTGTCTCCAACACATGTGGATCACAAACTAAATTACTCTTAATTTGTGTTAATCTCCAGGTTATTACGTGGCATCAGCCCTTTGCGTGCTCGCCCTGCTCAGAGCTTCCACAGCCGATCCCGGCCGTCTCCCCACAGACCCCAACATACCTTACTCTGGTACGGTACCCAGACACTTGAGCCGAAGCCCGCTATATTATCATCCGCTATATCCCCGCCATTTTGGTTTGTTGGTTTTGTCCCAGAATTACAGGGAGATTGATGAGAGACTGATGATTTGTGTCCTCTCTCCGTAACAGAGCGAGCGCAGTGGGAGCTGTGTAACAAATGCAACTTAATGAGACCCAAAAGGTCCCACCACTGCAGTCGCTGCGGTCACTGTGTTCGCAGAATGGACCACCACTGCCCTTGGTAAGGCTGCAAGTGTTTGTGAAATTAAAGAACATTACCAAACTTACAATAACAATGTGTAGCAATGCTATGGTGGTACTAGTAACTAGTGGTATGTTTAAAAAAAAAATATATATATATATATATATATATATATATATATATATATATATATATATAAACTACTACTCTGATTGGTACTCATAATAAATATAGCTGCAGGTAGCAATACATGGGGACCAGTTTATTCGTTTTAGGTACGTGTTACAGTTTTTGGATGCAATGCATCACAATTTTCTAAACTAACAAACATCGTGGAGTTATGTTGTGGAGTAACATGTACAGTATTTACATTTTTTTTTAATATTGTGACTGATCTTGAGGACTGAATTTTTGGACAATGGCTTCTATATCGTCTTAGAGTTTCGGCTATTTTTCAGCATCTGAAACAATAATGAAAACAAACTTTGTAATTATTTTTAATAACAATAATAATAAATACATTTTATTTTATAAATATAATACATGTTAGTTGTAATTACTACTTTATTGTATTTTTTCGGTTAATAATCTATAATTGGAAAATTCAGTTTAATAGATTACTTGCCTATATTGTAATGCAGACACCATTTATGGAACTTTAAGATTCATTTCCCATTAGAATTATTATGGAAGAACTTGTCAATACTGAGCACTTTCTGTCTTTGAACTAAAAACACATATTTTTACTTGAAACAAAATCATGTCATCGTTTTAACTTACCTCCCAAAGAAGGTAAGGTACATCTGCAGTCTCAGGGACGTTGGGTCTCGTGTGTCTCAATTATGACCTATTTACATAGGTTAACACCTTTACGGAGGTTTACAATAGCAGTCAAACTTACGTAACTTCCATTTTCACTTACATTTTCAATAAGTTACTTTTCCATGAAATACGAAAAACTGTGGTATTTCTGTGGAATTTTGAAGCCTAAAACTATCTGGAACACCAACTTTGGCATAACACACGAACACGGTTTTGTTTGAACCGGGCTCTCACGAACATCCCGCGGTTGAGGTTTCATCCAAATCGATCCACATACAGAGCAGATATTTGTGAAAAACTGACCAAAGTTTCATCAATATTTCAGAGACGAGCCAATGCATTTCACGCTGAAATATGTCACATAACCTACGAACACGGTTGAGGTGTTGTTTAAACAGCTATGTCACATTTATCTTGTGGTTTAAATGTGATCCACATTGATCCACATACTGAGTAGATATGTGTGAAAAACCGAATAACTTATTCAGTTGGTCTTGGTTAACTGGCACGTCACACTTGTCGTTCTAAAATAAATTAGATGAGATTGACAGTAAGACGCTTTATGACGTCATCTTATTATTTATTATAAATGTACAGATTCCAGTTGTGAATGTCCAGTTGGACCATGTCCAGTGTGCGGCGTGGACTTGGTCACTCTGTAGTGTGTAGAAGTTAACAAACTATCGAGTATATTACGTGTATATTTATTTATTAATTTATTCATTCATTCATTCATTTATGTATTTCTTTGTTTATTTATTTTTTTATTTTTTTATTTGTTTGTTTAAAAAATATAAATAATAATAAAAAATGTAACCTTTGCTGTCAGCATGCTGGGCAAACAACACAGAGTATTTGTACGCCATTTCATCCAGGACAGAGTTAGTCTGCAAGTGGAGTTCAAGTTCTCAAGCTGCAATGCAACTCTTTATTCATTCTTAAATCATCAAGAACTGCTGCAATAACTCTGTCCTGTGGACGACCTGTAGGATGACAAGAGCACAGTTTTGGTTATAGAGAACCACCACCAACCCCCCTCTTTGGAGAACTAGTTACAATGTTTGGGTCTATAAACAACTGATCATTACTCCAAGAGGGGGAGAATCACCACAGGTGAGACAAATAAACATAGAACCAAACAACATTTACACGAAAACATAAACATTGGACGACAACATGTATTGAAAAAACAGTTAATTAGGTCCAGGAAAACTGGAACTACAACTACAAGAGTGTTGTTCGGAGTAGGATTGGTGTGTGAGTGTATGTGTTCTAAGCTAATATGAGTGTGACTAAAATTTCGGGACGGACGAGAAGCATGCTGGGGCAGGAGCGTGACAGGGAAGATGGCAGCCGCCCGCCACATCCCCACCCACATAGCTCGCACCCCACCCATCCCACAAGCCCTAGGCCTATTGTGTTTTGGGACTGGGAGAGAGTGTATATATAAATTCTTACCTGGTTAATGAAAAATACAATAAAAAGTAGTCCTTAAACATTTGTCACCGCGTCCACTCAACCACTAAAGCCGTGCAATGGTACTCACTCACAGAAATACCCCAATGTTTTTCGTATTTCATGGAAACGTAACTTACTGAAAATGTAATCAAAGTAAAAAAACTCAACCCAACAAATAAAATTACGTAAATTAGACTGCTTTCGTGAATCTACGTGAATACGTCATAATTTTATTATCCGGGGATGGTAGCTCAGGAGGTACAGCTGGTCCTCTAGTAATCTAGATTTCTAGACGGTTGCTGGTTCGATCCCAGGCTCCTCCTGCTAGCATGCTGTAGTGTCCTTGAGCAAGACACTTAACCCCTAATTGCTCCTGATGGCTGCATCTGTCAGTGTTTGGTAAGATGGAACATGAACAAGATATACTTTAAAGTAAAAAATAAAAATCGGATGAAAAAAACAACAATGACGCAATGCAACCTAAAGTGGATGTTACAGTAACCATTACAATGTCTGTCATGCAACGTTACCTGGCCAAATACAAAATAACCAACTTGACGACAAACATTTCCGCCGTCCAACGACAGTTTATCACAGGATACTACTTTGTGTCAGATACAGCAGTTGCAAGCAAACCTTTTATTGCATTACAAAGTTGTTACAACTCCTAAATTGTTCAAAGTTGGATTCAGTCAGCTCTTTTGTCAGTTGGACGCTCCCATTCTTACATGAATTTCCCGTTGATCAGGATCAATAACTGTGTGGGAGAGGACAACCACTGGCTCTTCCTGCAGCTCTGCTTCTACACTCAGGTGCTCAGTCTGTTCACCCTGGTCCTGGACTTCAGCCAGTACTACTACTTCCTGCCTCTGACGGGGCAAGACCAGGTACAGAAGTACTTATAGGTCTGAGAACTCAATCAACTCTACTTTATACACATTATACATTCTGTGTAGATATCTGGATACTGAATGATCGACTTGTGTATGGGATGTTCTTCCTGAGATTGCATATTAATTGAATGTACTACATTTGTTTGAGTCCTTAAACAGTATTAGTTGTGTGCTACTGTTTTCGACACACGGATTCTGCCAATAAGCTCCTGTTTACCTCTGCCAGGAGAGGTTCACAGCCCGACACGAGCTGGCCCTCCTGCGGGTTTCGGCGCTGATGGGCCTGGCGATGTTTGGCGGCATGAGCAGCCTCTTCTACACCCAGGTGGCTGGCATCCTCTCAGTGAGTCGAAACTAAAAGACTTCCAAGTCCTGTATGTTCTCCTTAAATTAGCTTTTCCTGTCAATGGTTGCAACTACATTTAAACAACTGAAAGTGAACTTTAAAGAAGAAATATGGAATTGACAAACGTATTTTTCCCACACTGGGACGTTTTTGCCATTCAGTGCTCTTTGCCTCTCAGTAATAAGCTGTTCAGCCCTCAACCTTGGCCAAAAAGTGATGATTTAACGCTTGGAATGGAAGATCCATTATGCATTGTACTTTATTGATTATGCACTTCTCATAAATTCTTTGATGGTCCTTTGCTGTCTTCCTCCACTGCTCCACGGTATCACCGTCTCGGACTTAAATCCTGTGTCCAATGTGTTTGGGGAGCCGCACCAAGCTGTTAAATGTGAAGGTCAACGCTGACTCGGTGAAACAGGCGCTGAGCGCATCGAGCGCTGACAGATTTGTGTTCACTCTTCTGTTTGTTCGTCGAAAAAACAGCCTTGACCCTCATTTAGCGTGCACTCAACGACAGTTTGTTCCGAATATCTGTTGTTTGTGGTCTAAGATGACACCCACATAGTTCCACTAGTTCACACAGTATTGGAGTGTGTCCTCAGAGTTGGAGGTGTCAACAGTATCGGCATCATCCAAATACATTTAAGTGGCAATCCATGAGATTCTCTGTGTTGGGTGCATTACACTGAATATTACTTTACATTGGGTCCCAGAAGTTGTTGTGTTTTTTTTTTTTTTTTTTTTTTTTCTGTTTTGGCTATTGTGCTTTATCACATTCTCCATGTTTTGCCTTTCAGTTCTAGTGTGTGGCCAACCTTTGCATTCCTGCCAGTTAAGGCGGACCCCCGCCACCAACAATGGAAATATATGGAGCACATGCTTGGCGCAAATACATTGAAAGGGTGCTTCCTAAGTCGTGCCAGCCAAAAAAAAAAGTATCAAATATGATATTTGACAAAATATTCTTATGGATTACCACTTTAATGAAGGCCGCTTTAGGGCAGGTACGACAGCATTCGTCTCTCTAGAGTGTGATTTACATTCACAGACCACTTAATCACGGGGTGACCTTATACATGTGGCCACAATCAGGGAGTCGTAAATACTTTCCAAGCGTCTCATCTGTCCTCCCTGAAACAGACTTTCATCTTTTTCTCTAGTTTGGAGTTCAATTGAGGCGGCTGAGGTAGCCTGAGGTTAGAACATAAACAGAAGAAGTAGAAGTGGCAGGAATTTGGTCTGAATGACGTGTGACACGTTAACATGATATAATGCAATAAACTGTTAAGTGACATAAGTATAGGTTGGACTTTCTGGACCCGGGATTGTCCACCCGCGGTCCCCATCACAGATCCATTGTAGAATATAATGCGCAAACCACTGTTGCTTTCTACCAACCGAGATTCCTTTTTTCATTTTCTCTGAAACAGGACACGACCACGCTTGAGAAAATGTCTCTGTCATCAAATGAAATGTGAGTAGCTCATCATCTCATCATCAGCCATCATCAGCCATCATCAGCCATCATTAGCCATTTTCCCGTCGTATGAACCAACCACACTCTCATCCGGACTATTAGCGTTGACTTTTGTGGGGGTTTTGTCAATAACGGAGAGCAAATCATAGCGAGCACTTCATGAAAAGTTTGGAGCTTGAGGACTCTTCTATTCTATTCCTCCAGTGTGAACTAAAATCAGTTGAAATGTACTTCGATTTATTGCCGCAGGGAGTGCCATATAAAAAAAAAAAATATATATATATATATATATATATATATATATATATCTTAATATAGTGGAGATGGCCTTTAAGCCGCCATCTGTTTTCCTTACTTTAATTAACATTTTTGCTTCTTCCTTTTAATGTTCCCTCGCAGCACTGGTACAAAGAGATCCTGGCAGTGGGCGCTGTCAGAGGTGTTTGGCACGCGCTGGAAAGTCCTGTGGTTCGTCCCGCTACGGAGCCGCCGACCGCTCCCCGCCGGCCCCCACTACCGCATCCACGTGTAGGGAGGGAAGAAGAATCGAGGAGGAGGTGGAGGAGGAAAGAATACACGACTGCAACACAGCACTCCAAGCGTACATCCGCTCGCCTTTTTAAGCCGCGGGAGCTGGGCGATGGCACCGCTTTACCAAGGGATACTGTTGTTTCTTTTTTTTGTTTGTTTTTTTTGTTGGGTTTTTTTGTTTTTAATGCCTTCCCCTCTTGTTATCTGAACTTTGTGACGTCTATATCCACACGTCGTAATCGCCACTGTGACTCTGGGAAGCGCTTGTCACAGGAGGTCGTCATGGCAACAACGGGAAGCTTCACCGGGAAAAAGCCGGCGGCAGATTAGGGAACCCTCTCAGGTTACTTTGATAGAAACGAGCTTTCGCTACTGACCTTTAACCTTCAGAGCCACGTTAACTCCAGTGTGTCCATTAAGGGGAAACACACAAAATCAATTTTATCATCATGTTTTGTGCCTTTGGTCTTTTTTAAATTATTTATGTGATTTTTATTTGTACTTTTTTTTTGTTGTCATGTATGGGCGGTGAGATTTTTTTTCTATATAACTTGTATTTCATCTATTTCACACAGTAAATGGATAACATGTTACTTTTGTTATGGGAAGTTAACAATGAGAGTTGCTATGAAGATCATGTTTTTCAGGGCGGGGGCGGGGGGGTGAATAGTGAAGGCAATCTGGCACTTGCACTGTGTATTGATAATCATTTTATGTTGTATGTATGTTTTATGTTTCTTTGGTGACACTAATGGATTCTACTAAGGAGGGGATTATGGTGTTTACAGCAGCACACATCAAAACATTAGGCAATAATAATAAAGAAAAAAGAATCCAAAAAATGCCAAAATGTTATGAGCCTAAAAAAGTAGAAAGATTGACAGTACACAAAAAATAAATAATTTTTTAAAATTAAATTGGCAATATGCAATACAACTAACAAGTAACTACAATATAAAAATGGCAATATACAATAGAAGAGTTTAACAAAACAAGTTTGCATACCCATTTTATTTACATTCTTAAAGCCAAATATGCTGTGTCAGCCCAAATAATTATTGTACAGTATGTGATATAATTCTTTTTTTTTGCGGGGGGGGGGGGGGGATTATTGGAAAATGTTATTAAGATATGTTATATTGCATCCTGAGATTGTGTCAGAAATCCCGAAGGACTCACAAGCTCACACACAATCTTCCTTAGGCTTCGAACAGCAGTAGGTTTTAAGATATAACACGTTATTTTCTCGTGAAACATACAAAAAGCTATTGACAGGTTCTGGCAGCCTGGCATCATAACCTGCAGCTGCTTTCAACTCTAGGTTCCAAGTGGTCAAGTTAGTAATTTTATTATAAATGTGTATACTGTATATAATATATATAGTACATGCTTGGCAATCGTGGACTGTGATTTAGGATAAATTTAACAGTTTTGTTAATCCAGTCGTTTTAGATGGCGGTTGCGGTGTGGGGGTGGTGTGGTTTAAGCCGCCGGGATCAGGGTGGCCGCACGCCTGTTGGTCATCAGAGCAAGATACAGGTAAATCACCCATCCCCCCCGCACACACACAGGGGTGATTCCACGATTTGGGTGCCATTGGCCCATGTAATGTTTAAATTTGACCTTTATTTTTAATCATTTTTCAACATTGAAGCTAAGTCCCATAGTCTTACACTCAACCCTAAATGTTTCATAATCTCTAATACTCACAAAGAAGATGTTTCAAGCGTGAGGTATGAAATGGATTCACACAGTAATGCAGCAATAATCCGATTTCTGAAGGATTTCAATGATAAATTTTCAAGGTAAAGTTTAGTTATAGTGTTTATTTTTATAAATCTGTTAAACTTTTAACATGCATATTTGTAAATGTAATGGCACCCAAAACGTGGAATCACCCACAGACAGTCAATTACACTGAGCGAATATTACCATAATATTGTAATTGTTATGATTTTACTGGACAGGACGCATGGGGGATGGTAGGTTTTGATTTTGTGTGTATTAGAACAAACATACGGTCGCTCTGGATGGGACTTGGCAGGCAAAGGAGGTGAGCGCTGGCCATATGGTGGAAATATCCCAGCATCCAATTGGTTTAAAGTGCCTGTCTCCAGCCTGGTATTTTCTACCACTTTTAAATGTTTTTGAATTTTATTTTTATTTTCATCTCCACAGCCGAAAGTCACCTTGGTTGTCATATTTGCCAAAGACCACGGGACGTTTCGTACCATAATACCACATCTAACACTTAAACCGTCATTGTAGCGGCGCCCTTTATGCTTTACATGTGGCCGAAGTCAATTTGTTTTTTGTTTTGTACAATTTTTTTGGCTGTTTTAATTTTGTCTATTTTGCTTTTTAACGGAAGCCCTAATCAGGCAGATTTATATCAACTTCTGATGTAAACACAAATCATTACAGCTGCTACTTTTTGATATTATTATTGTCTTGACTTTTATTGTGTGTGTATATATACACACACACACACACACACACACACACACACACACACACACGCTGTAAGTCTAGATAAGTTGAAATTACTTAAATGAAAGGCAACTGATTACCTTAAAGGGGACCTATTATACTCCTTCTCAACAAGTAAATATACTGTAGGTCTCTGAGGTCCCCAAGACATGTCTTAAAGTTTTTTTTGCTGAAAATACCACTCAGACTTTCTTTTGCATTCTAGCCATTCTATTATGCCTCTAAATCCATCCTGTTCCAGGACGCTCTGCTTCTGCGGGGTGGTGCCTCCCTCCTGAGGCCCCCAGTTCTGGGAGTCAATGGGGTTTGAGCTTAATTTCCGGGTTTCGTTGTACAGGTAGTCATTCACTTGAAGACCTACCTACCTGTTCAACGACCGTCCAGACTGACAACCAGCTCTCTGACCAATTTGTATTGTACGCTGCGTACAATACCGCGGCGTGCGCACTGCTTGCGCGGCGTCCAAGCGCCAAGCATCTCATCGCATCACCCTTTATACACTATATACGTACATCTCATCTCATCACCGTTCTCAGTGTCGTTCCTGCAGTTGTCAGTATTCACTACACTAACGTTCGCAATGGCCACGCACCCTTACCGTGAAATAACACGGGTCCTCGCTTATCAACCAATTCGCCTAACGACCTGGTCCTAGGAACATAACTCGATTGTTAAGTGAGGAGTACTCGTATGTACTCCGTAACTTAAACTGATTTCACCTTATCAGTCCACCAAAATCTGTTTCTGAACAAATTTCACTCGTAGCTCTACGAGGCGTAATTTAAAAGTTTGTTCTGACGTTCGCTGCTGACACTGCACAGGGACACCGCACGGTGGGGATTTTTTTGTTTCATGTTAACGTCGGAAAATAAAATCTGCAATAAAAACATTATTTTTATTGGTTTTGTTTCGAGAAACAAGGATCGAGCACTGCAGCCTACTGTCAACCTACAGCATACTTTTTCTCAACTACAGCATACTTTTACACCACCCAAGTGGTGTATTCAGGGCCCTCCGACACAGAGACACAGACAGTGGAGTTGAGTTTATTGTGGAGAGAGGTCTGGATAGAACAAGCCCCGGAGCAGATGGACAGCAAGGTCTCCTCTCCTGAGTGTGTGTGGGGATGGGGGTTTTACCTGTTGCTCGTGAGACCAATTACCAAGATACAGGTGTACAAAAGTCCTTGAAAAGTACACATTCATTGAAAACCTGTGATATTCCCCCTGGTTTCCTCATTAAAATCGTAACGTAATAAACATTTTCTTGAGAGCGATACAATAGTTATACTCATAAATAATAGACAATGAGACTAAGATAATATTTATATTAATAGAATTGAAGATCACATTGCAAATGTATTATATTGGGTTGTTGTTTTTTGGCGTTCTTGAAAGTCCTTGAAAATGGAAAAAAAAAAGTGCAGAATGAACCCTGTATTGACATTTGAAATCCATAACCATCAAACCCTCCAACCAAACAAAGAGCTTCTTGTCTCAAAATCCAGATTATGTCATGTCGTGTGTGGGTAGTGACACTTATCTTGGGGGATGGTGAGGCCCGGGGTTTGGGGTGGGGTGGGGGGTTAGTTTGGTTTTGGTGGGGGTCTCTAATGTTTCCCATACACAGTTTGCAAGGTCGAAGAGTACCAACTTGAAGGTATTATACTCAACGCATTCCGTAATTTCTATTAATTTTGTTATAATTTACCAAATGTAATAAATTGGATGTTATCATATAATAACACCCTTACGACTATATAGTTACACACACGCACACACCGCCTGGATTGGAACCACTGATGTTTTTCCTTAATAGCACATTTTTGAACCATGTGGAACGGAAAACGTGCCGGGTGTCACTCTGTTGAGGCGTGCCTAACGCGTGCGTGATCCATGAACATATGATCTGTCATAATCATAATCTGTCATAATCTCATCATCATCTCAACTGTGTCGAAACATCAACTTAATTTATCTCCAAACAGACTGAACTCGGACAGGATGTTTTAAACTATTATTAAATATTCAAGTATCGACCAATAAAATTGAAACGTTTTTGCAAATATATATATATACATCGACCCAGGACAATAACCTGGAATGAAAAACCTTAAGAAACATGTTGATCGGTACAAGATCAGATGGATAGATAGATAGAGAGATAGATACTGTATACAGACAGACAGATAGAAAGATAGATAGATAGATAGATAGATAGATAGATAGATAGATAGATAGAGCAGATAACATCAACACAACAGGAAAAAAAATAATAAAGCAATTAAACAGTACAATAAAAAATATGAAAAAAGGAATTGGGTATATATTGAAAATTTAGAAAATATACAATAAGCAGTACAATAACAGTTAACTGTAACTTGACCAAACCTATCCTAAAGATAACAGGATTCAAGCCCATGAAGGCCATTTCGACCTCATGGTGCAAGCTGCACAGGGATGCTCAGCAGGTTTAGTCCAAAAGGTTACCAACATATGAGATGACCAGGCAGACACAGCCCCGTCCTCGTTGTAGAATCGTGGCGCTTTTGCGGGACTTGCCAACTTGATTGATCGTTGGTGGCGGTCGTCGGAAATGAGAAATCCTAAACCCAGTACTTCACCGTCGTAAATAGTTGTGAAACAGAGTCACTGACCTGCTGACTTAATACCTCCCTGCTACTGTGCTGTGGCAGCAGGGCCGGCTCCAGGCATTTTGTTGCTCCAGGCGAACTGTCGACGGGGGAGCAATATTTGGTGTGGTCCTCTCAAGCATACACCAAGCTTCGTGAAATTCCACAAATCATATAAGAGATACACTTTTTTTGGCATTTGTAGCCCCCCCCCCTACTGTTAAATGTTTACATAATTGGACTAACGGTCAAGGAATTATAAACGATTTTGTGTTTGACCACACCCACTGTCCAGTTTGATGGTTAATAGCGGCCATATTGTTTATCTGATCGTTAATGGTTGATAGTACTTTTGTGAAGCAAGGTCCCTTTACTGTCCTGGACCAAATCTGGTGTCAATGGGTTGAAAGTTCACAAAGCCGGCGCGGTACGCAGTGTTTTTCAGAAAGAAGAAAATGGGCGGAGCTTAGTGGTCTCTCTTACTTTTTTTTGAAGACGTTTGCACATTTGCCTGGATATATAGACCGAGCTTTCGTGAAAATCGGACTTGCGGTGTGAGAGGTATTGCCTTCTGACATGACTTTTAACGCCAGAAAATGTATATTACCCCTAATACAATGAAAAGCAGAAAGAAAGAAAGAAGGAAAGAAAGCTTTGGTCCCGTTACACAAGTGACCATTGAGGTCATAAATTTCCTTTATTATAAACCAGTATATTTGACTATGAATAAGTGCACATCCTCATGTCTCGTATCTACAGTTCCTCGTATCTACATTTCAATGTAATTTCAATGAAATTTCAGTGTCATTTCAAGGGGACATGTGATGGATCATTTTGGAGTATACAGCGCGCAGGCTTCTCTACGACTCCCAGTTAAGTGTGTGTGTCCTAATCTCTCGTGGTGGTTCGTCGGCTGGACTAATGAAATAATTGGCCACCTGCTATTTTTACAGTTCTCGACATCTGCTGGAACAAAAGAAACAATTAGCCGCGTGCTCCACCAACCCAAACCACAAGTGGACCGCTTATCTCACATACAAACCCTGTCTTCTCTATTATTTTATTAATATGTATATATTTTTGTTATTGTTATTATTGTTATTATTATGATTCATATTATTATTGTTATTATTGTTATTATTATTGTTATTATTATTATTATTATTATTATTATTAGTGGTAGGATTGGGGTTGTGTGGCTTGGCGTGTTCTGCGGCCGTCTTGCCAAAGCCCAGACATTGAGGATTAAGTCTGAATTGTGAAGTTTACCTCTGCTAATTACGTTTTTTGTTTTGTTTTGTTTTTTTCACAAGAGATTATATTTATGCAATATTTCAGCGATATCAACTCCACAATCTATATCTTATTCTCATACCTTGCCTAAATTTAAAAAAAAAGTACATTTCATCAATGAAGGGCATATGATATGTTTCTTGCCTATTACTTTTGAATTAGAATGTATTTAGTTTGAATATATCTCACAGTATAACAATTTGGAGGATTTGGAATTGACTTTTTAAATTGTATTTATTAATTAATGTATCAATGTATTTTAATATTTATTTATCTATTTATCTATTTATTTATTTATTTGTTTGTTTGTTTGTTTGTTTGTTTATTTATTTATTTGTTTGTTTGTTTGTTTGTTTGTTTGTCTATTTGTTTATTAATTTATGTTTGTTTGTCTATTTATGTATTTATTTATAATAAAAAAAATGTACCTGTGCTGTCAGCAGGCTGGGCTATTGGAAACCCTTTGGAAGGCGAATTTTTGTCTCTACTTTTCGACAATTTCAGGACAGTTTTAGATCATTCATTTTATGTATCTAAATAGCACTTAATGCGATATCAGATTTCCTTGACGGAAATTCTTTTCAGGGAGCTTTATTCAAAGAAAATAACAACCAGTGATCATCATGCGACGCCACAACAAACAACAACTATATTTAACATCTAAGCAAGTTGGGGGAGGGAGGCACCACATAGGTCATAAGTTGCAAGATAAAACAATAAAACAAACATGTCAAAAGAGTAAATAACCAAAGGGAAAAGTCATCTGATGGGCTGGGGTCAATACCATTGGCTCCTTGTGAGTGAGCAGGGCCGGCGCAGGTTGCCAGTGCCAGTGTTTCCAGTTTTTTTGTCCACGTTTTTTGAACAGCTGAACTTCCTCAAGACGGAGCTATTGATTGGCCTATTGATTTTCATATAAGCTCCCATCGTAGAAAGTGGAAATCCAATTAAAAGTTGAACTTGAAAACAGTTAATCCAATCAAGACGATGAAACGTATTGATTGTACCCTCAAAATCAATAGGATGGACACGGGCCCCTGGGTGTGTGTGTGTGTGTGTGTGTGTGTGTGTGTGTGGGTGTGTGTGTGGGTGCGTGCGTGCGTTGGAGCTCGGCCCCTTGTGATTTTACTTTTTCCGATCAATTGTCAACATATGACCTCAAGAAGGAGTCAATATGAATCAAACGCATTCTTTTAATTGTTAGCGATCATTGTATTTTCTTTCCTCCTTTAGTCCTTTAGAATCCAATGTGAAATTGCCTCAAAATCTCACATATATAATATGAATATGTATATATGTAATGGATGAAAAAGTAATTTGACAAAATAGTCCATTCTACATCCTTTTAAGTGTGGTACTGTGTAATTATACAAAAAACAACAACACCTCTATCACTACTGTATTTAAACATTCATAAACTATTACAAACAATAGGTGAAATACCGAAACTACTTGCCACAAACATTATCGTCCATTCAACAATTCTAAGGAAATCTAGGATATATTAAATATGGAGGATATATGAAAGGATATAAAAGGATATATGAAATATTGAAATATTATAATAATATAAACATTCGTTTTCTGCTTTTTGGATTTATTTTAAACATACTTTACCATTGGCTTGACTCAGCAGAAAACACACCTTGAACATCCCTCTATTGACCCATAATATAGATAATTCCAAAGTTCAATTTCGGACTATTGTAATTGGGAATATACTGTCTATAAAAATGGTAAAACTGAATATAAGCATATGTTCAATGTATTGTTTAACGCCCAAAGCAACGCCGCGGCCTGACTTGAAACCCTAAAAACTTCCGCTGCCCACTCAAAAACTGTGATGAAAGTTTTGGGTGGGCCGCAGACGTATTTTTGGATTTCAAGTCGCAAGCCGACACATGAATCCAAGAAAAAACCTTTATTTTTTTATTTTTTAGGGTACATAAACAGAACAATCCTATGTGAACGCGGGCCCGCAGCAATGTAGTGCAAATGAATAATCCATAAGCAGCAAATGTAAAAAACATGGTGAACAAATAAAAAAAAATAGGTCAGATAAATGAAGAATAGCATGTAATTTAACTCCCATGGCTTTGTTTTATTCGTTCTGATTACTTTTTTTAAATGTAAATATGTTATGTGGTAATGTGGTTAATATTTTATGGCAATTTCAAACTTAATTCCAAAATTGAAAATGACAAACGTTTTATTTATCTATTGTAAAATGGAATGACCTTCCGGGCCCACCTGCAGTACCTTCGGGGCGCACCAGGAGAGGGGGGCGTGGGAAACACATTCTAACACCCGCCACGCTGTAGGCTTACGTC
>NC_137209.1:9144206-9184206 GCF_960531495.2 Zeus faber | reverse complement strand
ATGGCAAAAGTGATCTGATCATACTTGTCATTTATTTTTTTCAAGGGCTGGTACAGCAAATACAACACAATTCTAAAGTCACATCCCCAATCTTATTGTAACAAGTCTCTGTCGGTGGTGGGGTAGATATGGACTAGGGGACAGGTGGAACAGAGGGCAGCCTCAGCTGGGCATCTATGTTTTTTACAAAAGTTGACGACATTTGCCTTTTCAGACAAACGTATAAATAATAACTGTATGCATCGGACTGGAGTGGGAGCCCAGCCTCGCTGTCAGGAGAGAGAGCGAGAGAGGGAGGTGAAAACACAGCGGCTTTCAAACACTCTGCCGATTACCTCAATCCTCAAAAGTTATGAGGCTGCAAAGCTAAATACCACCGTGCGAACGGGCGTTGGCATTCTTCATACGGGGAAGCCATTGAAGCGGGGCGTGGTCCGAATAGAGGGTGGGCGCTGATCACCCACCTGGCAGCCAGACACTCCTTCTCCTCTGTGTTGTACTTTGTCCCCCGCTGGGAGAGCTTCCTACCGTGTGCTCGGCCCGGTCCACCTCCCGGGTCAAAACGGCGCCCAACTCTCTATTCGACTGGCGTCTGTCTGCGGGACAAATGGGAGAGCAAAGTTAGGTGTATGGCGCACTGGCTCCCCACAGAGGGCCTGTTTAACCCTCTCTAACGCCAGCTGGCACCTGTCCACTGGACTGAATCGGATGCAGCCCTCCGCGTGAGGTCTGCAAGGGGATCCGGTCAGCGATGTAAAGCTTGAAATAAAGCGCCTATAATAGCCTGCCATGAACAAAAATCTCTTCACCTGTTTTTCTGTCCTGGGCCTTGGGCAGGCCGCAATTGCCGCTGCCTTGTCTATCTGAGGACGCGCCTGCCCGCCGCCCAATTGGTACCCCAGATAATGTGGCTGAGGCCCTAAACAACCGAAACAAAACTGTGAGAAACTAGTACAAATGGTCCGGAGTGGAGAAGGCCATTTTTTTTTTCTGAGACTCAAGGGAAACAAAGGATTCTGCCAGTATCCCTTGGTCAAATCCAGTGCCATGTTGTGCAAAGCCGATCCAGGAGTTTGTCTACCCGGGGCTAAACTTTGGATAAACATCAAACTCTGACACATCACTCACCCTGCGATGGTCCACACAGAACGGTATAGACCCATCAGGCTTTGATGCCAGCACAATGGGCCTACATCAGTCACTTTTGGACTCCTCAATTGCTCCCATGTCTAACATGGCCTTAATCTTTGCCTGCACCACCTTTCTTTTCCACTCAGCCAAGCGATAGGGCTGTAAACATAGCGTCACCCTTGGCGATGTTGTGACATGGTGGTCTGTGGGTGGTGCGCCCTGGCAAGGGGGGGAAAATATTGGCAAACAGCAATTGATAATCGGCAACCTCTTCTCTCTGGCCCGGTGAGAGATGGTCATCCCTAGGGACGGGTTGATTTGACTTTGGGACCTCTGGTCCCAACTCATCGCTCTCCACTACCATTGTTGCCAGAGAGACAGGGGCTGCCTCCCTCCAAACCTTTAGGAGGTTGAGGTGGTAGATTTGGGTAGTCCCCACTGTTTCAGCCTCATAATCAACATCCCCCACTCACCACTTGAGCATAAAGGGCCCTTGCCACTTGGCGAGTCATTTCGAGCTAGACGTTGGAAGTAAAACGAGGACTTTGTCTCGCGGTGAAAATTGTTTGAGCCCCTCTGTCACACAGGTACCATTGCTATTCCCGCGCCTGGAGCAAGTTCTCCCGTGACAACTGACCAAGTGTGTAGAGTTTTGCTCTCAGATCCAGGACGTATTAAATCTCATCTTTACTTGTGCTTGGACCTCCCTCCCAGCTTTCCTTAAGCTGGTCCAACACACCCCCGGGCTTTTTTCCGAAGAGAAGCTCAGAAGGAGAAAATTCCGTTGAGGCCTGGGGAAGCTCCCGCAGTGCAAATAACAGAGGGTCCGACCACCTATCCCACTTTCGGCTATCCTCGTGAAGGAACTTGCAAACCATGTTCTACAGCGTTTGATTGGACCGTTCCACCAGACCGTCTGTTTTGGGATGGCACACACTGGTCGGAATGGAGCGAACACTCAACAAATGGTACGGTTCCATGAGTTCCCTGAGTGGCCGGGCCGACGGCAATGCCAGCACCCCTGTCCTGGCGTCTGAAGGGCAATCAGTTGCTCCATCACGAACTTCTGGTTCCGGAGCTGCAGGCCGTGGACCTCCTGCTGCCGGACCTGGGCGGCCTGGTCCTGCTGCTGCTGCTTCCGGACCATCCACTTGGCGACGAAGGGCCTGCCTGAGTGCTGGTTCACCCTGTCCTCCCGTTTGTCCGTCCATCCTGCCAGGTACACCACTGTCTCTGTCGGTTGCGGGGTAGAGATGGACCAGGAGACGGGTGGAACAAAAGGCACCCTTATTCTCACAAAAGTCAACAATGCCCGCCCATCACACTCGCCACTGACTGAGTTATGAATACTTTTAACGACTCACTTCAAATCTGCAGGACCCCCCTTATTCTGAGTGGGCTCTGAAAATGTTAAAACAGTCATGAAATGCCCATCACAATATGTTCAAGTTCAAGTTGAAGTTGAAGTTGAAGTTCAAGAGATTATTTGTCACATACATATATATATACGGCCGTAGATATAAGCAGTGAAATGTCATGACACCCGGTGATTACGCTCAATAAACTCTTTAAGCTCCAAAAATACAAAAAATACTATAATGTGCGTAATCTACGTGAGGTGCTCGCGCAGGCGGCCACGAGGGGTGGTGCCACAATCTCGATGATGGTACATATAATAGTGCTGTATAATAGTACATGTTTCCCCAACCCACTCCTTTTAGCCCCAAGGGCCACAGATCCAGAGTTGGAGCCAAAACCACCGGGACTGGGTTACTTCAGGCATGGCTTGGTCTGGCATAAGATATACCTGAGAACCTGCCTTAGAACAAGGCGTAGCAGCCAAATTAGAATTTTCCCCCAAATGTCAACAGTGGTTTTGTATCTGCTTAACATGCCTTCAGGAAGGAAAACCATGGGGCAACTCTGATGTGTTGAGTGAGTTACACACTTTATTATGTCTGTTTGCAGGCTTATATGAATTTCTGAATATCCCCTGGGGATTTTGAAGGCATAAATTATCTGATCATATTTGTCATTCATATTTTTCAAGGGCTGATACAGCAAATACAACACAATTATTAAGTCATCACCAGCTAAATACATTTATCTTAAAAAATCACCTCCACTCTTATGCTATTCTCAAAACGGAAAACATGAATTGTTTCAATATTGCTGTGAAGTTATGGATTTATTTACAAAATAATTCATTAAAGAGCAGCACAAGGGTAATGAGGCAAAATAAAAGTAGTTAAAATAGTGCATTGAAACGCTGGTACCCAAAGAAACAACAAATGAATCAATAAACTGGGAATGGACAAAGTAATGGGTCAAGCAAGCAAACAAACAAACAAACAGACAAACAAACAAACAAGCCACCATTTATTTTAACAGCAATAGCGCGACGAAGACAAGGATAATGAGGAAAAGAGAACAACAATTCACATGCTTTACCTAAACACTGTTTGAATGAATCAAAATCAAAAATCCAAAAATAAAATACATTTGAATTATCAATGAAGTAAGATCGATAAAATAAAATAAAGTAAAGTAAAATAAAACAAAACAAAACAAAATAAAATAAAATAAAATAAAATAAAATAAAATAAAATAAAACAAAATAAAATAAAATAAAATAAATAATAAACACATAACACATTTTCCCATCAAATGCTTATTTTCCAACGTCCTTACGTTCCCGCCGACGTGTCTCGTATCGTGGATAATATCGCGATATTTGGCCGCGGTGGGTCTGGCCGCGGGCCAGGGACGACTGTCCAAGCGGCGGTAAGAAAATAAACCTTTTCAGAGTTTATTCGGACGATTGTCATTTTGGTTTGATCATTGTTCATTTCGTCGAGCCATTACTGGGCTGTTTTTGCGAAACCCCCGCAATAGGGGAGTTTTGTGTACGGTGGTTGTCTAGCTTCAAGGCGGCCTTTTTGTTGGTTTTGACCGAGGACGTTCACTTAAAAATCGAATCAAAAATATATTTTTCTTTGTCTGACACTTGACGTAATCAACCAATGAGAAGGGAGGACAACTATTTTGAAGAACTAATAACGGGTGTTAACAAAGGGCATGTATTCATGTTATGGCTTATTCTGACGGTTTTTATACTACAACTGTTGTGTATCTGTTTAATACGTAAATATGTGAATAGTTGGAACAATATAGGGTTATAACGCGGCTTGTTAACGTCCGTAAACAAACAAGTCCCCATTTCGGCCGCCTGGGGGCGCTAGGCCCAAAGCGGAACGATAGCAGCCTCATCCTATCCCACCCCTATCACCCTAAAATATAAAAAGATAAAAAGTCCAAAGTGTGTTTTTGATTCATAATGAATAACCAAGGAAGGGATTCCTAAGTATTTCAAATGAAATCCATGGGGGTTAAAGGGACGTCCAATTCATGCCGTGACCCGGGTCGCCAACAATGTTGTTTCTCCGGTAAGACATGAGGTCAATATGAAGCGGGGGGAAGTACATTTATAAATGAATAAATATCGAAATAAATAAATATATACATGGATAAATAAACAGACAAATAAATGAAGGACTCAATACAGCATATCAACAACATGTAGTGCGGTGAAGGGCTGGTATCAGACTGAAGTTATCCGATTACCCTGTTCCATGTAAACACTGTAGACCTACATAAAGAATTAATAATTATACTGTTCATACTGATTTACTGATGTCAAAGTACGGACACTGGTGTCAGATAATGGCATGATAATGTGGGCCTTGTGAGCCGTAAGATAAGATACAACTTTGTTGCCCAGCCAAGATTGGAGATTTGTCTTCGGCCTCAACACATTCATTCACCTTACACAATAGACAACATATTAATAAAAATAGAAATAAATCTGTCCTCATCATACACACATAGATACTCTATAACAGCAATTTGAGGATAGCGCCCATGTCCATATACATACAATTTATATAAAAAAGCTGCCGTGACACATTCATTGTTGTGATTATGCTCTATAGGCCTGCTACCACTACTTTTACATGTATCCTATGTTTTATTCTGTTTCCACAATACAGTGGATGACAAGAGCCTGCATGGCATTACATCTATTTTAAAATATCAGCTCATTACAGTTATTACAGGGTTTGGATTATCCATAATATACATTAGCTATGACATCTTTAGCCACATCAGTTGGTGCGTTATGATTGACATCGGTGCTCAACTGGGCCGTCCAGCTCAAACCCCAAATCCCCAGCTCTGCTACCAGATGTCCAGCTCCGAGCTCCAAGTCTCAACGTCCAGCTCCACGCCCCAATGTCCAGCTCAACCCTCAAATGTCCAGCTCAAAACCCCAATGTACAGCTCAAACCCCTGATGTCCAGCTGTGAGCCACAATGTCCAGCTCTGAGCTCCAAGTCTCAATGTCCAACCCCAAACCCCAATGTTCAGCTAAAACCCCCAATGTCCAGCTCTGAGCCCCAGTGTCCAGCTCCAGAGTTTGAATGTCAACCCGCAAGCCCCAATGTCAAGGACTCTGAGCCCCAATGTCCAGCTTTAAAGCCCCAGTATCCAGCTCGGAGCCCCAATGTCCAGCTTCAAAGCCCCAATAATGTTCAGCTTCAAGCCCCCATGTCCCCAACAGCCCGCGGGGCGGAAGCCAGGGGCCTGGGGTGCCGGGTTGGGTCCTGGGGCAGCTCGGCGCTTCTGGCCAATGGGAGGCAGGAATGCAAGTTGCGGTGCAGAGCTTTCTGTGGCTGCAGAGCCCGGCGGAGGGCGGCAGTCAGTCAGTCAGTCAGCCAGTGAAAGCGAAGGCGGAGACCCGAGCCCAGCTCCCCCCCCACCCCCACCCCCACCCCCACAAAAAAACAAAAAAAAAAAAACTCTGCCTCTTCTGGATCCCGTTCAACTCAAACCGCACAACCCAAAAAGCCGATCCAAAAAAAGAAAGACTCGAAGAGGAAGGAAGATCAGGAAGAGGAGAAAAAAAAAAACAACCCCAAAACAAAACAAAACAAAAAAACAAAAACAACAAAAAAAAACAAAAACCCACGAGGTTTTCCTTATTTCGATCTGAGCGCCTTTCTGCCAAGAATTGTGTTCCGGTGGTGTTGACTTTTTTTTTTTTTTTTTTTTTTTTTGCGAACACTACAAGACAAAAAAAACAAAAAAACAACAACAACAACAACAACAACAACAAAACCCTCTAAATGTGAAGCGACCGGCTTGCGTGTCGACCCAGGCGCCAGGAATCCCCGTTAATAAATGCAGTACAGTGCAATGGTACGTGGAAATGGATTATTTATCGTTACTTTTGAGACGCTGTGATAAGCTTTTTTTTTTTTTTTTTTTGGTTGCGGCAGAATGTCGGCGTTGTCCTGCGCGCCGCCCGCCCCGGCGAGAGCAACGTGAGGGGGGGGGGGGGGGGGGGGTGGTTTGGGGAGAGGGAGAGAAGTGGGGTGAGACGGAGCAAAAACAATGAGCCGACGCCGTACAGTTGGCACGCGCACCGCGCTAACCTCCCCGCCGACACGCGCACCGGCAAATTAACGTCTGGGTCCGCGCACGCACGCACGCACGCACCGGGGGGGGGGGGGGGGGGGGGGGAGCGGGCGAGAGAGGGACGCACACGCGCGCGCAGATTTAAAGCCGCACCAACTCCCCACGCACCGCGATAGCACTTTATTCCTTCTGCATTTCGGTGATTCCTCTCTCCTTTTTTTTTTTTTTTTTAAATATATTTATGTATATATTTATATATTTGTAGGGTTTGTCAACTTGAAAATGACAAATTGTGGTATGCATTTTTAAGTTGAGAACACCCCCCCCCCCCCCCCCCCCAAAAAAAAATAGCAGGTTTAACAAAATGTCGATTTGATTCAACGAGTTATGTCATGATTTATTTCCCCACGATGTCATTTGCCCTTATAGTTGAAAAACAATGTCTATAACAAGTTTTCCTTATTATTGACTTTATCATTGCATGCGCCAGGGGTTGTAATGGGTTGTTGTTGCGGACCCCAAATTTGTTTAAAGGGATTATAAAGAAAAGTGGGGTGGGGGGGGGGGCGATATGCACAGTAATTCACGTTGGGATGGTCTGGCGAACTAAACCGAGTGGTGTCAGTGGATTTGGAATAATTTAATAATCTCAAAACGTGAAGTACGGTTCCCCCGCCCAAAAAAAAAAAAAAAAAAAAAAAATAGAGTCACATTTAAACTTGTAAAATAAATGTTCACATTGTGTTTACAGTGGAATGTGTCTCTGGTCCGAGGTCCGAGGTGGCGGTGGTGAAGGGGTGTAAACCCAGAGGATCTGGTTGGAGTGGAGGATGAGGAATGCGTGTGGAGGAGGAGGGGAGGAGGGAAGGAGGAGGAGGCGTGTGACTCTGTAATTACGTGGGTTTAAAAAAAAAAAAAAAAAAAAAAGAGAAGAAAGTTGGGTCTGATTTGCTGGAATCGCGCAGGGCTGTAGGTGCACCGCTTGCGTGTGTTGCGTGTGCGTGTGTGCGTGTGTGTGTGTGCGTGTATGTGTGTGTGTGTGTTTTTTTTTTTTTTTTCTCTCTCTCTTCCCCCCACCCCGACCAGGTTTTTTGAAAACGCAGGGCGCAGATCACGGAAACCTCCGCTCTGCACCGCGCGCAAATGAGCGACAATCACCGAACTGGACGCGCAAACGTCTCCAGCAGCCCGGCGACGCGCACGCACACAGGAGTAGAAACGGCACCGGCGCATCTCAAGTTGCTGTTTTCCGCCTCTCCCGCTGCACACTTTATATTCCGCCGCAGAGACGACTAAAAAAAAAAAAAAAAAGTCCAATGGATGTTTTGGGATAAATTTACGCGGAATTCAACTGCTCGGCAATCTTGGTTGCGCGTCGTGCCGAGAATGGCGCGATAATAAAAGTTGCGTTCGTCCAGAGGAATCGTCCCAACTGCGTTCGTTTTGCGCGCAACCGGCTCGTCATGTATTCTCCGATTTGTCTCACACAGGTATCTGGGGCTTTTCTCTTTATTGTCTTTGCTGAGGTTTTTACGGTGTTTTGTATTTCCCCTTTCCCTTTACGGTATTCCCATTTCCCTTAACCGAACGTTGAGATACTTAAATAATCTGTTCTTGTGACCCCTGTAGCTATTTAACCTCAAACGCATGTTATTTGATCTAACGTCAGTGTTCTTTAAAGTGACTTTGACATTGCATTGCATTCCATTGCTTTGTATGTTTTTTTGTTTGAAAAGGGAAGTAACTGGAAATCTAATTACAATCACTGAATTAAGCCGACAGGCACTTTTTTTTGCGTTTAAGTTGTGAGTAAAAGTATTGTTCTCCAAGACTTGTCATCTTCAGAGACTTCTGTTATTGGCCCAGGTCTCCACGTTTCTCCAAAGTCTAATCTGGTTGTTTAATAATAAATATACAGATACATTATTATTATTATTATTATTATTATTATTATTATTATTATTATTATTATTATTATTATTATTATTATTATTATTATTATTATGTTGAACCCCTAATTTCTGTATTTATAGCCCTGCTAATGATCTGGACATGTGCATTTTAGTTATATAAAATAACCTCTGATTTCATTGAAATGGAGTTGGAAGATAAAGCCACTTTCACCACAGAAAGATCAAACGCATGATAAAGTTGATTCAGGGCTTGGCTCAAGCAGCCGACTGTTTTGGCTGACTCAGTTTTACTGTTTATATTTTACATGGCATAAGTAAGTGATTGACTGAGATGTGGTTTAGTTTGTACTTAAGAGGATTGTGCTTTTATGGCCTGAGCTGAAGTGCACTGCGTAGGGCCTTGCCAAGTCATTTATCTTCAGAGCATTTTGCTTTACTCTGTTTTAAAAGAAAATTGAATATATATATTTTTTGCGACTGCAACCTTTAGTTGAAATTCTAAGTCGAAATGTGTTTCTCCCCATATCCCGTCATTTTCAATGGCAACTTGCAAGAAAAAATAGCAATGTGGTGAGATAATTTACATGACGATACGCTTGGGTCAGTTGTTTAAAAGTTAAAGCAAAACCTCAATTATTAAACTGCACCCACACGCTTATTTACTGTATTCGAATGCTTGCTATAAATATCTGTGGCTCTTTGGTTTTATTGCCATAAAAGCGTGGCTTCTCGGGGAAACTGCACCAGCAGTGAGCAGATATGGGAGAAGATTTCTGTGGTTACCCAGCCTGCCTGCCTGCCTTCACACAGAACAATATGTGGTTTAACTCTTCAAAGACCCTTTCAAATGAGCCGTCTTACGCTTATTCAGTTTGACATTTTAATGCCCTAAAACAATGCTAAGTTCATGTTTCCTTAAGGTATTATGATTTCAGAAGATTCCTGAAGACTCCCCCATTTTATTTTACATTTCACAACATGTATTGGAACAGAAATTCTAATAATAGGTTAAATAATATTTAGAGTTAGAAAGATGTTATTGTGATAGGAAACTATAGTTTCATCAAAGTTTGGTTTAAAAGTTTATTATTTTTAATTTACATCTTGTGACCTAATTTCAGTGACTATTATTGACAGAATTGACACAATATATGAAGTTTAAAAAAATCTGCAGGATACCCCCAACTAATACTCTTTATTTTTAAGACTTTATTTCCATAACTTTCAAGCTCGGCTTGAATTAACTGTTTGGATTAACTGTATGGGGTTCTGGTGACTTGTTCGACAGTACGTGTTTTCAGTGATGGAAAATTTCCAGTTTTTCACTAATCCAATTTCCTTCTTAACAAAATACATCCATCATCAAACGTACTACCTATTATTATTCTGTGGTACAGTATGGGAGGAACTGGATTTTGCAAAACGGGCCACTATTTAATTTACACTGCTATCACTGCCAACACATTCAATTCTTTGGCATGATTGCACACCCGGTCCTGACTCACACGGCTACGAGGAATATCTCCCTCTTAAGTTTCTTTACTTTGTCTACCGACTGTTTTAGGCACAGCCAAAGGATTTATGTGTGACACAAAAAAGGGTCTGAAGAGTCTGAATGTGTGTCCGTCGGAAGAATAGTGAAGCCCTATTATTTCCTGTTGTGGTGCAAATCATTTTTATTCCTTTATTTAAAAAAAAAAAAAAAATTCACTTCAGTACAGCACTGGCTCGGGGTTATCTTCCACCCTCGGCGTATGTGCGACAAGTCCCCACTGGAATGTGGATAGTTTGATAAGAGAAATGTGAGCGCGAGCGGCGCATGCTCTCTGCGCTGGCAGCACAGGAGTCCTGCTCAGAGCATGCTCGGCAAGCCAGAGCGGACACTCGGGTGCATTCAGGCACCGCGCTTGGTGCTGTTGAAGCGCTGGCAGTTTGGCATAAACAGTGGATTTCCTTGTCATACCGTGTCCAGATACAGCTAGGATGGTAAAAGCAATATCGCAACTTGAAGAGGTGTTTTTATTTAGACTTGATGCTATTTAAACTGATAGAAGGATGTTATCGTGATGTGTGTCTGCATGGTTGGACGCCAGAAACAGTTTACTTTTTTTCCCCTCGGGCAGTCGAAAATTTCTGCCGTCTGAAACAGCTCGTTGACCGGGTTAGAATTCGGGGCCAGATGTCGCGAGCACGGGTATTCTAAACATCTTCGTCTCTCCTCATCTTTTCCCCCCTCTTCTTTGTCTCCCCTCGAACGCTCCAGGATGAATTCCATCCCTTCATCGAGGCACTTCTCCCACACGTCCGCGCCATCGCCTACACATGGTTCAACCTGCAGGCCCGAAAGCGCAAGTACTTCAAGAAGCACGAGAAGCGGATGTCAAAGGACGAGGAGCGCGCCGTCAAGGACGAGCTGCTCAGCGAGAAGCCCGAGGTGAAGCAGAAATGGGCCTCCAGGCTCCTGGCCAAACTCCGCAAGGACATCCGCCAGGAGTACCGCGAGGACTTTGTCCTCAGCGTGACGGGGAAGAAGCACCCGTGCTGCGTGCTCTCCAACCCGGACCAGAAGGGCAAGATCCGCCGAATCGACTGCTTGCGGCAGGCCGACAAGGTTTGGCGCCTGGACCTGGTGATGGTCATCCTCTTCAAAGGCATCCCTCTGGAAAGTACAGACGGCGAGCGCCTCGTCAAATCCCCGCATTGCACCAACCCAGCACTTTGCGTCCAGCCGCACCACATCACAGTGTCGGTCAAGGAGCTCGACTTGTTTCTAGCATACTATGTCCAGGACCAAGGTAAGACTTCAGCTTGTGTGTGTGTATGTGTGTGTGTGTGTGTGTGTGTGTGTGTGTGTGTGTGTGTTTGGTGATGGGGAGTGGTGGAGTGTGTGTGTGTGTGTGTGTGTGTATGTGTGTGTGTGTCTGTGTGTGTGTGTGTGTTTCTATGTATGTGTGTATAACCATCCATGTGTGGGTGATAAGGTCAAGGGCAACTTTTCTTGGCAATGCACATCATCTCTTCTTTTTTTTTTATTATATATAAATTCTGAAAATAAGAAATGACGGTCCATGTTTACGGGCTTATTTATACATCAAATGTGTTTAGAATTGTACTGTTTCTGTTTGTTCTGATGTGGGATGTGTGTTGACACTCATTTCTGCAATTGTGAAATGTTATTAGTTCTCTCTTTTACACCCACACAAGCTCACACACAAACTCTCTCTCTGTCTCTCTCTCCCTCTGTCACACACACACACACGCACACACACACACACACACACACACACACACACACACACACACACACACACACACACACACACACACACACGAACATCAACTCACTTATGTCCCTGCATTATGCAGGCCTCTTATTTGCATAATAATGTATTATAATTATAGTTCATTTAGTGATTAAAATGAAAGTGGCACATTTTATTTAAACAAAGTCTTCATAACGTGGAAGTTTCAGTTTCACTGTTGTCGTGCATGTATTTTTTCGGGGGCATTATTTGTGGCATTTGTTATTTGTATAAATGGGCCTCTGTTGGTTAAATAAATGTAATGGTTGGTTCAAAGAGAAATTCATTATTGGATTTGAAAACTCTGCAGTTATGCAGAAATACTATTGAATTACAATAACACAATTTCCAACTATTTCAAAAACCCTCTATATTAACTTACAAGTACTACACAGCCGTAAGCAAGCTATATTACATAATACTATTTAAGGTGTGGCAAATTTTATGACTTAAAGCTGGGTTGACTTTTTTCGATAATGTGATCTCTGTTTTTATATTGAGCAATACATTTTATATATAATTTTATTTTGTATATTTTTGCATCCATATTTATTATATATATATATATATATATATATATATATATATATATATATATATAGAGAGAGAGAGAGAGAGATTTAGTACATAACTTTTTTGCTTTTGTGTACAGCAAAGCTATGTGTAATAGGAAGTCAGAATTAAACCTTTTTTAACTAATTAAAAGACTCAATAGAAGAAACACCTACATTCTATGTTCCAATGTTCTATTTTTCAAATTGAAATATAATGCTCTTCTATTCTATTCTATGTTCTTTCTATTTTGTGTGTGAATATATTACAAAATAAGTCACTAGATTACTAAGAATGTTGCCACATTTTAAATATAATTCCTGCCACGATATTTGGGAAATAATTTTTGTTGTGAATGGAATAATTATCTTTGCTCCATGTCATTGGTAGAAAATCATTAGCAGGACGTCATTAAATTGTTGTAAAGAGAAAATATAAATTATTAAACGTATATAATATTTAGAAACAATATAATTTATTTGTAGGGATGCAAGGTTTTGGCGACAAAGGTTGTTCACGTTCTTACTTTCAGTTTCTACACACAAACACCAGTTCAACGGGCGGCCCTCCAACTAAAATGTTGTCTTTCCATCAAAATTGGCTCATGTTATCATTCGTTTTTATTCGGCACCGAGTGTTTTTCTCTCGACGCGCTTTTTTGTTTTCCGGGAACGAGAACCCATTTGCACCGTATCTGCATTTGAATTTCCCCTTTATAAATAAATTGGTTTGCGGTGGGAGCAAATGTAGTAAATACCACAATATTTTCACCCCGTGAGGAAGAAATATCAGCAAAAGCTAGCTCATTACCATCAAACCTCAAGCGCCATTTTGTGTTTGGTTAGTGCCAAGGAAAGCAGAAGGCACAGCAGAGAGACAATAATGGTTGCCATTGGCACCAGGGTTGGCATCAGACCCTCTTTTGTGTCTTTTGTAAGATGCCGCTGCCTGTCTAGTTTGCATCTGCTGTCTTTTCAACAATTCAGTATCCTTAGCGAGCCTATTTAATAATGCCTTTAATAATTTAAGAACTAGAATTTAATAATATACTAATATTCTTTCTGAAAATAAAAATGAAGATTGACCTTAGTTCCATCTAGGTCGGTAGCAAACAGCACTTAAAACATTAACTCAGAGCTTCCCTAAATAGAGAAGATTATATGTTTTTTGTGAGCTCATAATTTAGTTCATCTGTCAGACATCGCAAGCAAATCAGGTATTTATACCGGCATCAAAATTCAACAAACGCCGTAATCAAATTCTTTCACCGTCACAAAGTCGGGTAAGCATTTCGGTTTTTGGAGGGCGAAAGCGCCTCTTCTTTCTTTTTCTTCCATTTACCAAGCGGTGCCCATCTCCAGACAATGCAGCCATATTGTGGTGGCGTGCGGTGCGGCGCCATTTTGTTTTGCACCGTGCCAGGGAGACAGGGAAATCGCCAGTAATGGTTGTTAGAGGGTTCGGAGGTTGGCATCAAACCCTCTTTGTCTGCATGCAGCGTGCCTTTGATTCGTTGGTTGGCATCCGCAATGCAGTGGGCACATTGGAAAGTTTTTTGACAGTGGCAGAATGGAAGCTGCCGCCTTTGTTCTGCTGCAACGGAACGACACAAACAAACAAACAAGCAATCGAAACACAAAGAAGCGATCTAATATACGTTTCTGACAAAGAGAAGCGTTGGCGTGAATTGAAACGGCTCCGAACCCCGCGGATTACATTGAATTCAGTGTATCATGCTACAATGTCGGCTGGAATCGGATAATTTTTATACGCTGCCGCCGCAATTTGTTCGGTGCGTTGGTTATTGCTTTCCGATTAAAGAATCCGCGAGTCAAAAAAAAAAATGTATTTGAATATAACTCTCATGGGTTTGCCGCCTGAGAAAGGTCGTCAGGTTGGCAGCGAGTGCGTTGGTTGAATTTTGAGAGGGCACTCAGCCCTCTTGTTCTTGGGCACAGACGCGTTTACCCAGGCAGAGCTGTAGCACCCATGTGCATGCCCAGATGAATGCCCGCTGGGAAGTAGGCTGGGGGCAGGGAGTGGGGGTTTGTGGCATCCATTGTGCCAACTGGCAGGCCTTCCTCAATAGAGGGTCCTGGCTTCTCACGGGCTCACTGCTGCTACCCTTGTTTGTGACCTACCAGGAATAAAATAGAGACACGGTTCTATCATTTCACTAATTGAACATTCGGGTTCCCTTTTATGAAAAAAATATATTCCCCGTCCTCACCTCGATTGATATTTTTTCATATTTACTTTGACTGTCTTGAGAAATAGTTCGCGTCTGGACATGTCTGAACAGACCAAGTATTTGTTGGTGTTGTGGTATTGCTCATCACTGTGCCCTCCAGGAATGTAAGAAAGTCGGAAATGCGGAAATTCGGGGAAGGCTGATTGTTCAAGCTTTTCAAGTTGAAAATGTTCTTGTCCCGACTGTTCCTTCTTCGATAGCTGCGTTGGAACTAATTGCAAAAATCCTGAGAAGAGGAGTGAAAAAGCTGTAGAGATCCAATGTTAAAATTTACAAAGATCCTGACAGAATTATAAACAGACATAATTCGGTGTCTTTTGGAACCCAGGTTCTTGCAAAAATTGCATAATACTGGTGCTTTATATTCCACCCAAATGTACTTTGTGAGAATTACCAATGCATTCCCCCTTGAGCAATGGCAGAAATGGGTGCCTTTGGCCTCCTTGAGACTGAAGGGGTCAAGGTCAAGTCGCTTTCATTACGGTGGTGCTGAAAGTTAACACGGTCGTAAAACATCATTACCCCCTCCCTCCAAAGCATTGCTTTTTTGCACAGTATCCTGATAGTTTGTGGTTCTGGAGAGACTGTCTCAAATTGCATGCCGCCATGTTAACAGAGGCCTTGTTTTACGAGACCTAGACTTAGCCTCTGGTCCCCGGGTCGTGACCCCTGCAAAGAGATGTGTCAGGGTATCCTCTGAAGTTTAATTGAGCAAAACGGACGAGTGAAAACACGCCGTGGCAGGCTCAGGGCACGTGGAGGCGGAAGACTTTTTGCCTGGGGGGTCGTGGTCAGAGTGTGGGGGCAGGGGAGCTACTTGTAAGCTCCCTCGTTGACCTCCACAATCAGGGTCAAACCATCGTCATTGCTGGATCACTGGTGGTCTTTTGGCAAATGATTGCTTCTACTCCCCCACCAAGACTGGCTGGCTTTCCCTTGGTTCAGCGGTCTAAGTGAGGGGAGAGAATGCTCCGTGTGCCCCCACCCCCCTTTCCAGTCTCCCAGGCTGGTCTCTGGCCCCAAATGCTGGCTAGCAAGACCACTGCTTGATCACCAAGCTGTGTGGGGGAGCCGTTTGCATCTTGTTTTCCGCGTGGCTGCCTTGGAGGCACGGTCAGGCGGCCAGTGCAGTAGCCCTGACCCGGCGGGTCACAGTGGAGGTCTGTGACTAAGCACAACATCCATCCCTCCCTCCCTCCATCCCCCTGTCCGCCTCAGCCATCAGGAATCACCCCTGCGGCACACGTCCCAGCCAAGTGACTTGCTCACTCCCTCTCCCTGGCTTTCTGTCTCTGTCTCTCTCTCTCTCTCTGGCTTTCCCTCAAGTCCTTGACTCCTAGCATGACAGCTGTCCCAGGGCCAGGCGCTTGGCCAGAGAAAGGGTGGCTGGGTTGATGCCAGCAGTGCGAAGCAAAACTTGCTGCAAGCAGACAGTGTTAAGGATGCCAATGTTTGTCCTCTTTTTTCATTTCCTTTTTTTTTTCGTCAGTTCAAACAAGTTATTACATTTCCTTGTATTTCGTTGTGTTTGCGGTGTAAGTAAATGATGCTAATACAGCGATCTTGGAATTCATTGGACTCTGGTATTTTTGGGCTGGTGTTCAGAATTTGATTGTTAACATTCGGAATAAAACGCAAAGACTTCACAAACACTGTCTTTCCTTTTTTTTTTTTTTTTTTTTTTTTTAAGGGCATCCAGTGACCCAAAAGCCATATAGAAAACCTCTTTAGGGCATTTTGAAAGAATCTGAAAAGTGAAGCTCACAGCCCTGCACTTGGCTCCCATTCCGACTACCTTATTAGTATGCAATAGAGCCTGCAGTGTCTGGCTCGCTCTCTTCCAGAGCCATAACCTATCGAACAGATTCTTTCAATGTAATCCACTTAAAACTCCCTCCCAGCTCCAGCGCTTGCCTTATTGATTTCCTCTTCCCACTAAATGTCTTCCCAATCCTCATTCTTCTAACCCAAGAGCAACATATACTAAGTTCTGTTTCTTTCTTTCTTTTTCTTTCTTTCTTTCTTTCTTTCTTTCTTTCTTTCTTTCTTTCTTTCTTTCTTTCCTCTTATTCTCAGGTTCTTCCTTTCTTGCCTTCCTTCCTTCCTTCCTTCCTTCCTCCCTTCCTTCCTTCTTCCATTCTCTTTTTCTTTACTCGTACTCTCTCACGTTCCCGCTTGTTTGTGATCTCTGACTGACTTTCTGTTGCTTTTTGTATTCCATTGCTCTCCTCTCCCGCTCTTTCACAGACACTTACATGGGTGCAGTGCAGTGAGGTTGCTTGGCTCAGTATGGAGCTTGTGTTATTAGCAGCAGGGTTTGCTCGAACAAATACCTCAAGGCTTAAACAGACCATGTTACCTCCTTAGCCCTCTTTTGTGTGCCATGTGTACATAAATTGCCATGGAAACAAGACAACTCAGAGCAGAGGCCACAGCAAAATTTGGAGGCCTTCTCTTTTTTAACAAAATTTACAACTTCGTTTCTTTTGCCCCGCAACAGTGTTTAATTTTCTCGTGACGCAGTTTTCGCAACAGAATCCATCAAACGTGAGACCTGGCCTTCTAGGGGGATTCTGAAGAATAGGAACTAGTCTAGCAGAAAAGCTTGTCTTTGTCTTTCTGCCGGAGTAGGGGTTACAGTTTTTGTGTTTGTTGCTGCACTTGGTTAAGGACTGAAGCTTGTGTCATTAGTCCCTGGTTAAGATCTCAGCTCCACCACACTTTCCCAGGCTTTTGGAGAGGACCCCCAAATGCATTTCAAATCCCCTCGAGGCCACTTGACTGGAGGACCGGCACCTCCCACTGCTCCCAGCTAGCCTTCCCCACCCCCACCCTGTCCGCCAGTCCTCCCAAATGAAGACAAATGGGTACATTCACCCCCCCCCCCCCCCAGTCCCAGGCACTACACTGTACCTCACTGTCCTGCCTTACAAAGACCCTCCCTGCTCCATGAACCTCTCCATCCAACGGCTGCACTCCCTTCTCTGCTGTCCTAGCGGCCTATCTGTCTGCCAGGCAGTTTATCTCACTGTCTGCCACTAGACTGCTTGTGTCAGGCAGCTGGGTCTATGGTGGACAGAGTTCTGGAAAGTGCAAAAGTGAGGGAAACTAAATGCTGCAAAGATAATTTTTCTTCAGGTTGCATTTTTTTTTTCACACAAATAAACCACAAAATAGTCCGCCTTAATAAAATCACCCGTTAAATACAAGGCAGGGAGTTTAGCTTTGGGCGAAAGCCGCTTCCTTGTCCCAAGAAATGAACCTTGTGAACCAATGGCTATTGGAAGACGAAGGGAAAAAAAAAAGATGGTTGAGGGTGGGCGGTGGGGTGTGATGGGGAACTGGGAGCAGGGACAGACAATCATTGTGGTTGCCCAGGAGATGTTAACTTCTCCACGCAGAACCCCCACCCAACTCTGCCCCGTCAAAGCCTTTTCAGCCCAGACAGGGCCGATCAGTGGCCCAGAGTGATGGTTGTCTCCGCTTTTGTTTGGTCCCGTACAGTACGGCCCGTCACTGTGACGGCTCGACGGGACCTGAGTAGGATGACAAAAAAGAAAGGCCCCGCCGTTGCACTTCTGTGCAAAATGTACTTTCGGGTGGGGGGTGGGGGGGTCACACTGCTGCGGTGGGGGTAGAATCCCCAGTGGAATTCTTTCTAATGTCAGTACGGCAGGTCAAAGAGGGGATATGGTGTCTGGGGCTTGGGAATGGCCTGTTTGGGACGGATTCAGCAGCGCCCCCATTGAGTTGTCACAGCCAGCCAAAAAACCTCCACTCCTCCCGAGCATATGTCAGGTTCGGCGCTCAAACAAAGAAAAACCTTTTACTTTTAACTGTCTCACGTTAAATCAGCAGAGCACGTCATATTCCATGACAAAAATTTCTGAAACAGTGATAATGTGGATGGCTAATGGGAAGAGTGGGAGTGAGATACTCCTAACTCACCAAAATGACTGTGTTTTTCATTATTCCTCTCTGTTTACAGTCATTGATACATTTGAAGGGTAGAAAATGGGATAGATACTTACTCAATGTTTTCAAGGCGGAAATATGTCATTTGTCTTACGTGATCAACAATAAAATGTATTGGAATATAAAAGTCATTACACTTTAAAAATATACATATTGAGAGTTTGATCCCTACTTAATCCCTTGAAAAGCCAACTTCCGCTTTGAGTGCTCGGGTATTGCATCCGAGGACCCAGTCAAGGTTTTCTTCTTTTGTTCAATTTTTAGCAGAAAGACTGATTGGCTATGGCTGTCACATGTTGTTCAAGCTGCAAAGCTGAAACTAATGGATCGCTCTCTTTTTTTTCTTCTTTTTATTATCAAAAAAGTAAAACCAAATCCTTACCTTAACCTTGTTCTAGACCTGCCTAACCGTAACCTAAAATAGTTTTTTTTATGTATTTATTTAAATGGGGCATGGTCACATATCTGCCCCGGACACTACTCAGGAATGTCCACTCGCATAGTCAGAAAAGAGTGAAGAGAACCAGAATGAATATTGGAGTTGCCCTCACAAGATGGAGAGAATTCTGTGCGACACTTACACAGACGTAGCATTTTTTTCATTTGCGCAGATGAGCTAATGATACCTAATTATCTTTGTCAGACCCCAAACCATCGCAAACTTCCCTTCAAAGTTCCCCGAGGAAAGTATCGGTTTATCGTGTTGCCTTTCGTCTCACAATATTTGAACTAAGCCATTTTTTTTTAATTAGCCTCTTAACAAAGCCAGCCTCTGGGATAGCCGTTCTGGATGACTCCACACAGCTCGAGTCCAAGGTTCAAAAAGCCCACCTCTGCGCAAACAGAACGGTTAATGAAACCTGTAGGCTGCATTTACAGGGAACGTGTTGTAGTGTAGTGTGTACTTTAAGCAGCGATAATCTCTAAGATTTCTCCTCTGGCAGAAGTGGCATTCGGGCCGAGCTGAGTTTTGAGAGAAAACTTCGACAAAGGCAAGACACCGAGACACGCTCGTACATAAAATAAAATGCACATATAAAGACTGACACATTAACAAGTATTCATGCATTCAGTACATACCTAAATACCTTTCTTTACCTTTTTTTTTATAGGTAGTCAACAGCACCTCACCGGTGAAACAATGCTTCTGGCATTGCTCTGGATTTACGAGTTCCAGATTTTAATTATGATTGCAACATATCCACAGCTCTATAGCCCACAGTTGGTGTGAGAACATATAATAAAAAAAGAAAATAAACATACATAAAAAAAGATATATATATATATATATATATATATATATATAAACGTCCCTGCCGGACCTGGGTAGATTCACAAGTTAGATCAGGTACTTTGGCTACCAAGAACCCAGTCACCAACCCCTGTTTGAGTCTGCATTTACTCCGGCCCTCTCTGATGGAATGCAGACGGCTTCGAGGAGGTTGTACTTGAACTCGAACACCAACTGGACATCTCACACCCATTTCATAGAGTTCGGTAGCATAGTTTGTCACCTACAACTGCTTTTTGGATTTAGTCAAAGACATGAAAAAAACTGAAATTCCGCCGCTGAAACACGAACGCGGCGGTTAACAACGGCGCCCGAGATGGAGGAGCCGGCTCGGTGTTTCCCATGAACATATTCATCTGCTCATGACGGGGACTGTTTTACAAACTATTAGTCCCCCTCTCAGAAGACATTTTCCTCTCTCTCCCCCCTTTTTTCTCTGTAAAATCTCTGGCTGTAACTTGGTTTGCCATGTGTGTCTTGTTAAGGGCAGTTATGACAAATGGCAGCAGCTGTACAAACTAATCTCTCTGTAGCTTTCACACATGGCGCCCAATTAACAATGGACCACTGTGGGGCCCTAATCCATGGCGCAGCCATCCTCCGGGCCCGCTCGCACAGCCAGCAGCCTCGGGAGCCTCCTGTCCTCGGTGCTCCGGCTGGACCAGCCTGCCGCTGGGCCTGACCGAGTAGAAGGCACAGTAGCCATCTTGTTTGTTTCCCTGTTTCGGGAGCACGGATTCCTGGAGGCTGGAGGGGTTCATTCGTGCTCGGACTCGGGCTCGGGCTCGGGCTCTCGGGCTCTCGCGCACGCGCGTCTACATACACTCTCAGACTCACGTGTATGCCGTCCGTAAGCACGCATAAACACATGTGCACAGCTGCAGTTGATAGATTTACCAAACTGGTTGTTGAGGGAGTGGGTGGTGTGTGTGTGTGTGTGTGTGTGTGTGTGTCTGTGTCTGTGGCTTTTAGTCCATGTGTGGCTGTGTGTCTATGTGTCATATAGGTTTCCTGTCAGCGGGCATATTTCCAGTAGTTGTATGATGATAAACTGCTGTTTCTTGGGGCCTCAGACAGCTGAATGTTTTGCGTAAAATGCATCACCCCCCTCCCCTCCACCCCACTTCACTTGGTGGAGAGTTTTACGCCATCCCACTCTCGGATCTGTCCCTGGATGCCGCGCTGTGGAGGTGGACATAATTTCCCCACAGGGCTACTTGGAGATACAGGTAAGAACACAGTGAGGTCTGGGAATATGATTTTTATAATAATTATCATTACCAATAAATATCATTATTATAGGCCGGGTGGTGGAGGTGTATCGGGGAGAGCTCCATCACCCGCCTTCCCGAAGGAGAGGTGGGCATACGGCGTGACTTACTTCATAAATGTTGTTGTTTTTGCATACCCCAACTTAACACAAACACACCCAATCAGTCAACGCATTTCCTTTGTGTCCAAGGGTACGTCAGTGGCGTTTTACAAAGCATCCGAAGGCATCTTTGGTGTAGTTTTAAATTCCCCTCAAAACCAATCCAAAGAAATTAACAATTTACAAGGACACACTCCACTTGGACACGGAAGCGCACGGCTGTTTGTTTCCACTTGCACTCCTTTTTTGACTCAAACAAGGCAGCAAAAAACGGATTTTTGACTCAAAGGAGGGTGTTGAAGGGCGGACACCCATCAGGAAAATGATGCGAGGCTCTGCCAAATCTATGGCATGAATGAAACGAATGGATGAAGGAAAATGAAAATGGTTGGGGTGTGATGTCTGGCAGGCAGTGCGAGGGCGCTGCCAACTATTATGAATGAGAAACTGCTGTCGAGCAAATGAAGAAAAAAAACCTTTTTTTTTTCTTTTTTTCTTTTTTTTTTTGCCTGCCTGCCGTCCAAGAATAATTAACACCGCGCGAGGCCTCCTGGCCGTGCGTGGTGTGTAGCTCACGGATGAAATCACAAGACAGTTCACCAGCATCCCACTGGAGAGAGAGAGAGTGAGGGAGGGAGAGAGAGAGAGAGAGAGAGAGAGAGAGAGAGAGAGAGAGAGTGAGAGTGAGTGAGAGTGAGTTTGGAAGTTGTTGGGGGTTGTTGGAGTCAAACTTCTGATGGAGTTTGCTGTAGCTACGAAGGCGGCAGTTGAAACTAAAAGCCGAGTGGAAGGCAGCCAAATTCGCAAAACCGACAGCGTCTAATCTTAAATATGTTCAACATCTGCAATTATACATAAACATTTAGACGTCCCCCCTCCCCCTTCAGATTCTCATCCCGCTTTTCATGTTCTACTTGCCCACCTGGAATGTGCCAAGCAACCAAAGCCCTTGTTTGGGCATAAAATGACTGCATGGCATCTCATATTTCCATAAGGATTATGCAGTGACACGTCGCATCAAATGAATTGGTTTGTTTTTGTTGTTTTTTTTGGGGGGGGGGGTTTCGCGGCGGAGGAGCTGCCTCCTCAATCACTGCCAAAACAGACACAGACAGGTCACTAATAGTTTGCAAAACAGTCCTGTTCCCCCTCGTGAGGCTGTCCAGGCTCTGGGATTAGCGCAGGGTCTGTAAATCTCCCGGGGGGGTTGACGTGCTGTGCGGTACAGTATGCATCATATACACTGCTCGCCTATGTGCGCACGGTGACATGATGGAAAGAGCGGCGTGGCGGCCAGATGTACGGTTAAATATAGGAACCCTCCGAGCCGAGTTCAGGGCGGGACATGGAGGGAAAAGCCGGCTGAACGGACATGTACGAAGCGGGTCTCAGCGGCGCGGGGCCGCGACAAGAACCATGTGTCCGTAAATGTATATATAGAAGGAAAGATGGACGGCCTTTACGTTCCTTCCTTTAAAGAACAGAGGCACTTAAAGCGGAGTTAAAGAAGTTTAAACACCACGCTCATGGAAGACAGAAAACACATTACTCTGGAGTGGGGTGGCCCCCCCCGAAAACTGACTGGAGAATATGAACTGTTTCAGCCTCACACGCCGCGTAGCTCGGCGCTCCATCCTGTTTATCCGCAGGTCCGGTGCGTCTGCTCCAGCCGCCGAGGGGATCAAGAGACAGAGCGTCGGTTTCACACGACTTTTCTTTTTCTTTTTTTTTTTGTTTCTTGTTTGTTTTTGTTGTCTTGGTTTTTACCGTTTCACCCCTTTATTTGTTGCTTTTAATCAACATCGTGTATTGTGCGAGTCTGGCACAAAAGGACGGCGCTGTCTGGTGGCGAGCGCTCGAAACAACCCCACCAAACCCCAATCCCCCCCAAAAAAGTGGTTTCCCCCACAAAGACAATCAAAGCCACGTTATCAGCGATCCGCATATTCTCACCCCGGGACACAAGAGGAGAAGAATGCCCCCATTGACTGATTCTGCCTGCTCGACCCGGCCTGCTGATCTCCCGAAGAAAAGGCTTGAATCCTCCCAGACCCCCCCATCCCTCCCTCCCTCCCTCCCTCCCTACTTCTTCCTTATATATGTCTCTATACTTGAGGGAGATCGGAAAAAAAAGAGGGGGGTGGGGTGGAGGGAGGGGGGGGGGGGGCGGGCGGGAGGGAGGGAGAGAGGGAGAGGGTTAGAGAACGGGAGGGCTGTGTGTGTGTGTGTGTGTGTGTGTGTGTGTGTGGGAAGAGGAAGGGAGGGAGCGGGGAGGGGGGTCGGTTGGGCTGGGTTGGGTGGAGGGCGGGAGGGGGAGGGTGCAGCTGAAAAGACGGAGCCGTCACCTGCCAGACTGGAGGAATGTTAATGCCGTGGCTCTGATAATTGGATTTTATGCACACCGTCTGTAAGGAACGTCCAGCAACTTTCCCCTCTCGTATTGTCTGCGCGGGCTCCGGACCCTCAATAGGGCTTGTCTATGTTTATACAAGCACTCACGTCTCAATAAAGACTGTTTACAATGCGTGTGTGTGTGTGTGTGTGTGTGTGTGTCTGTGTGTGTGCGCGCGCGCGCGCCTGTGGGAGTGTGTGTGGCTTTGGTTGTCTGAATCAAAAGAGCATGTGTCTTGAAAAGGGAGGGTAAAAGCGAGGCACGGGAGGGGGGCGCGAGTTTTATGATATGGCTTTGTGCGCGGCCAGCCTCGATCGGGGCCTTTTCAAATGAAAATTCCGGCGGACTGTGGCGCTTCTACCGTACTTTACATTCATCGACTTTTTTTTTTTTTTTTCACGAGTGCATTTGAAACGCTGAAAAGCCCGCCCGTCCCGAGGAGGGAAGGAGAGGAGAGAAAAAAAAACGCTTTGCAGTGTCGACGTACAGTGGAGTTTAGACGCACCCATTCTGAGGTCAGAGGTGACCGGGAGACACTCCCTATTGGCGGTGTGAGCCGTACATGATCCGCGATCATTAGGGAAATCAGGGCGGACGTGGGGGGAGGTGGTGGCTGGCGGTGGTGGTGGAGGGGTGGAAGGGGGGGTGTTGCTGGAATCGAGCCGGGAGCCGTGACGCACCGGTTTTCCCTCTGCCTGGCCTCCTGAGCTATTTCCACACGGCTTCAGCGGCTTGAGCTGGTTAAACGTCTCTGCGCTGACCTAAATTCCTGATATTCACCTCAGAGGACCCTCGCTTTTTGCCAACAAACTGTTGTTTTTTTCTTTTTCTCTCTCTCTCTTTCTCTCTCCCTCTCTCTCTCTCCCAGCTCCTATAAGCTTCATATGCGAGGCCCCGGCTCGAAAAATGGACGTACGGTTTGTTTGTGTATCAGAGTTCCCTTTTCCTGTACGTAAGGAAACCGTGTTGGGCGAAAAAAGGAAAAGGCGTCTTACCCACCCGCCCCCCCCGACTGTATTCCATCTGAGTGGAGGTGCTCAAAACAATGACAATGAGGTTTTTTGTTTTTTTTCTCTCTCTTTTTGGCACAGAGACTTGTTGTGGTTAGATAAACACCTTCTAATTGCATTTAATCTGTGTTAAAATAAGGCATTTGGAACAATTACTTAGGTATGTTTACCAAACAGCTGTTCTGCGGATCCTTTTTTATCGTTATGTACCGAGTTCCCCTCGCCGGTTAGTGCGGAAAATAAACGTGCTGTTACTTTAACTTATGCTTGGGCTTAGTTTCGGGCTTCAAAGGTTTTTTGGAAATGACAGCGTGCGATTTATTACTTTTGGGGAGGACTGCATTCAAACAAAGTGGTTAATGTGCAAGATTAACAGTCTTTCAACATTTCAATTCAACATTGTTTCAAACCATTGAATCGTGTGGGTTTTTTTTTTTGTTTTGTTTTTGTTTTTTCATTTTTTGCGGTTGCATAATTGTACAATATTTTGAATCCCTTATTTCATTGTTGTCAAAATGCAGCGAGATAGCTACTATTAGGCTAATCCCCCGTTTGAATTTACGACCAGTGTGTCCAAACAATAACTTTATCTCACATTTTCTTTCTCCGGTCCTCCGCTCTCGGTCACGGCTTTAACGTTGGCGCGTTAAAAAGTTTTACGGTGCTGCGCTCCGATCTCTCACCGCGCCGCACAACGATGAGCGATAGCATCGAGGGCAGCACTATTTCAAGCAGCAGACTACTATATTTCTCCGCCGCTGCCTTGTTCTCTCCCCTTTCACCTGGCACTGGTGTGCTATTGCATAAACAATGGTCTGGGCAGCCACCTTTTGGGCCAGCGTAGCCGTCAACGGGAGCTGGACTCCGACCAAGTTGATGTTGTTGTTGGAGACAAACCCGCGGCCAAACATATCACACGAGCCAACCCCTGGCCTCGGCTTCGGGAGGAGGGCGAGCGCCCATTGGACGACGACGAGCGTAGTACCGCTTGACAGCTTTCGGAGCGGGCGGAGGAGCCAGAGTTTTTTTTTTTTTTTTTTGTTTGTTTGTTTTTTAGTTTCGGAGTCGAGGCGGTTTTTAATAGTTACGCTTTCATAACAAAAAGAAAACAAGGGGGAAAAAAATGGAAGGATACCCCCTCGTTGGACCGGGGCTGGAGTGCGGGTGTGTGTGCGGATCTGTGTGATCTGACGTGCGGTATGTGTTTAGTATTCATAATGAGCTGTTGCAAAAGACGCTCTTTCTCCCTCAGTCTCTCTCTCTCTCTCTCTCTCTCTCTCTCTCTCTCTCTCTCTCTCTCTCTCTCTCTCTCTCTCTTGCGCTGTCTCTCCCTGCATATCTTGCTCGGCTCACCAACCACCTGTATAAACAGCAGTGGTATTGCGAAACGGTTCCAGGGAAGGCTCTTCCCAGGACCGGTTGTCAGAATGAGGTCAGCTAACACTGCTCTCTCTCTCTCTCTCTCTCTCTCTCTCTCTCTCTCTCTCTCTCTCTCTCTCAGATAGCACATGTCTTGAATAAAAGTGTTTTTAAAATCATTCTCTCCCTCTCTCTCTCTCTCTCTCTCGCTCTCCAACTCGTCCTCTTTCACTTTCTTTGTCACTTTTTCTGTAATTATCTCACTCTCACACTCCAACTCTGAACAAACAATAACGCCACACAGTTAACCTAAAGCAACCCCCCTCCACCTGTTCACATACCAATTACCAGTGTCTTTAGTGGATGTATGACTGTATGTGTGTGTGTGTGTGTGTGTGTGTGTGTGTGTGTGTGTGTGTGTGTGTGTGTGTGTGTGTGTGTGTGTGTGTGTGTGTGTGTGTGTGTGTGTGTGTGTGTGTGTGTGTGTGTGTGCAGTCAGTGGGAGGGTGGTGTTCCTTCAAGTCCTTAAACCGGATAAATCCAATTAAAGGCTCGGGCTTTACAAATCTACAGCCAAAGTGATCTATCTATCTATCTATCTATCTATCTATCTATCTATCTATCTATCTATCTATCTATCTATCTATCTATCTATCTATCTATCTATCTATCTCTATGTTAGTTATTAAGCTGTAGATTATTACTAGTTTAATTAAACAAAACACAAGCAATACTTTCACATCGTTGCACCAGGTGTTTTATGTAATCCAAGCCCATAGTGGTGTGTGTGTGTGTGCGTGTCGGAATACGTATGTACGTGTGTGTTCATGTGAGTGCTTGGGTGTGTGTGACTGTGTGTGTGTGTAACATACAGTATATAGTGTATCTATCTTATCTGTCCCCCGGTTTAGTGGGAGATGGGCGTGGTGGAGGGAGGTGGGGGTTAATTTATATCTGCATTCCCCCGGCATGACATCATCTGACTCTCAGCGATCATTTTACCCCGGCGCCTTGCATAAAAACCGCGCTCGGGAGCAGTAAGGGGAGCGCGCATGTATCGTATGCTTGTCGCGGAGGAAGCGACTAATCGCTGCGGCCAGCCGATCGCGGCGTGCTCCCAGAGGCAGTGCCGGCTGGACCGCGTCGTGTCTGGATGGCTGTAACAGGATCTCCAGAGAGGAGCACAAAATGGGCGCTTTGTGTCCCGAGATTTGTCCAGACAAACTCAGATAAGGAAACCCAACAAGGACTGGCCCGGAGGAGCGGCCTCTGCGGCTCGAGCAAATAACCTTTAATCTAGGTCACGCGGTCAGACAGGCCCAGCGACGGCTGCCACCGCTATCAAGTCTGGAAGTGTAAAAAGAAGGAGTAGTACAACTGAGGTATCAACAATTAGCCTTCATGAAAAAGCAATCTTTTTTTAATCGGATAGTGACACAAACAAAGGCCTTTTTGTAAGGTGTAAAAGTCGTGCTAAAAATGTAACGCCTCTCGTACGTTGCGGCTCTAAAATCCGCACGCACACACGGATCGCCACCCATTTCCGTTAAATCCAAGCTGTGCGGGGGGACGCGGCGATTTCAGCGGTGTCCCAGCGAGCCCCAATTCTCATGGCTGTCATAACAAGAACCATGCGAGCCCTCCGTAACTGTGGCCAGCGCACGGTCTGGTCTGGTCTTGTCTGACTCCTACATCTACCCCCCCCCCCCCCCCCCCCCCCCCGCTTTCTATTTGCCGGTCGGGCGGGGTGGGGGTGGGGGTGGTGCAGGACGACTTGACTACACGGACCATATGTGTCGGGAGACCACAAAACACTGAAGCCATTACTTGGCCCACTCTGGTGAAATTGAAAGCAGGAGTCAGTAACAGCAGCAGCAGCAGCAGCAGCAGCAGTGGTAATAGCTAGTTTTGGCTGCGTATGGAGGCGCTGTGAGGAAATCCTAGTCAGATGGCAGTGTTCAGACCGGCTTGTTGACGGCACAGCAAACAGCGGAGGGCTGATGTCTCGTTGTCCCTGGGCCAGTTCCTCCCTCTCGTTACCTTTTAGTGGTGACATTTTACTGTGTCTGCGTGTGTGTGTGTGTGTGTGTGTGTGTGTGTGCGTGCGTGTGTGTGTGTGTGTGTTAGGCCGTTGAATTCAATTTCAATTGAGCGCTGACCAAGTTGTGGCTAGTCCCGCCTTCCTTAATTACTGTAAAATCGCACAAATTAACTTCACCTTCCCCGAGAGTCGGGATGGTGTCCCCCAATAACACCGTTTCCCCCGATATTGTCAGTTATTAAGCGCTGTTCTTTTTCGGCTGAGCGTTGCGACGGTTTTTCGAGCACGGATGGTCGGATCGCTACATCGAACACCCCTTTGACACTTAATTACTGGGCCGTAGAATCAATGACATATAAGGGAAATGGAATGTGATGTATTTTGCCATGCAGCGGCCTCAATTGACATCAAGCCTGTGTGACCGTGAATTTCCTCGCAAAATGTTCACATTTTCTTCAGTGCATAAGTAACACACGCTCCGTTATGGCTGCCGATGCATTTCTCTGCTCCTAATATACACAATGACGCTTTCAATCAACCACAAAAATAGCATTTTTAAATGGCACAAGAACACTATTCTTTTTGTGCGGGTTGCCTTATCAACCCCCATAATTCCACTTCCTTCCAATCTTCCCCCTGCTGTATGTCTTGCAATAACCGCATATATCCAATGCATTAGTTCACGTTATTGTATGACATATTGTGCTATTGTGTTTTTTACATTCCCTTTGTCCGACAATTTTTCATGTAGAACAGTAATAAATGTAGTTATTGAAACATTTGCAGGCAGATTTTTATCTTTTTTTTTCTTATGTTAAATCGTGTCGATAAAGAGGTAAATAGGTTGAAAGTGTCTTCGCCATCAGGTAGGAATGAGGTTCCAAAATACCAAAATCTCTACCTATTGATCAGCATGGGCGTCATAATTAGTTCGCTATTTCGCAACTCCATTCTATTCAGCTGAGTTGCTCCTTTTGGCTTCATTGCTTAAGAAGGTGGTAACGCCAGTTCCAGGTATTATCCCCGAGTAACTTCCCTGTATAAAAAAAAAAAAAAGGACGGAAGATTTACCGGCAATTCATGCCTCTCATTTCCTTGTTAACCGTTGTGTAAATCATACACCCAAAAGTTAAAATTGTTTTGACTTTTTTTTTTCTTCTAATCTTTTTCTTTTGGAGGGTAGGGCATTCATAGGATAAGGGGGGCATGGTGAGCGAAGACTTATCTCCAAGCGCACGTCTGTCATCTGCTGCCGCAGACAGAGTGCTCTTTCATTCGCTCCCCTGAAAGAGGGTTCACAGAGATTTAAGGGCCGGCATTGTTTGTGCTCCGCGATGCTTAATCACTTTTGATTGGACACCATATTAAAAACTTGGGAGCTGGATTGGAGAGAGTATCTCCTCAGCTGAAAAGGGAGCACCGTCTCCCAGAAGAAGGGGTGTTGTTGTCTCACTCGGTCGCACGAAAGCGGCTAAAGGCACAAGGGAAGACTGAGATGAGAAGGGGGCGCTTGTGCCGAGCGAAGAAACGGAAAATGAAAGGTTTTCTGGAGAGAGATGACGCCAGATAGAACGGCAAGGTCTGCGCCGCTCGTGGCTGTTAACACCACGACAATTTTTTTTCCGGTCGTTATTTTAAATAAAAAAAAATGTAGGACTTTTTTTTATTCATTTTATTTATTTTTTTCTCCTCCTCCACTCACCGAGCATAAAGGTTTAGGGTCCCTGCGGCGTTCTCTCCAATGACTTATCTTTCCCCGAGCTAAAAGGAGCAAGATGCCGTCTTATCCCGAAGGCACTTAACTTTCCCACACAACCCCCTTGCACTCCATTTCGCTGCAGCACTGATTACAGACAGTGTTTACATATTCCATAGAGCTCTGTGACAGAGATAAACCTCTCCCGATGCTTATCCCCTGGCCACAATGTGGAAACCACTAAGATATAATGTAAACCAAACATCACAGCTGCTCTTTCATGTCTGAAGTGCCAGTTCGGTTGCTGGGCTCGATTTTTTGAGATCTCGGCTCAAGGTGGCGTTGGTTAAAAACATGGTTAAGTTCAACTGTTTCCAAAATAATCCCCGATATTTAAAGTTGCTGGGATTTTTTTCTTTTCTTCCTTCGCGTATCGTCGAAAATGTCACGCGGTAAAAGTGACGCCCAAAAGTGTGGACGTTGTCTTCCGTAGTACCATGATTTGACAGTCATTTTAAATAGGTAATCAGTGAGATTGTCTGTGTTGAGTTGATTATACTACAAGTCCCAGAATTCCATTCAAAACAGCACATTTTTTTTGTTCACGTCTGGGTTTACCCTCATCTTCGACTCCGGCAGAGTCAAATTCTTTACGCTGAAGTATGTGCTGGCTAAAAACTATGGGTTGAACATGAAATATGGGATTTGATTTTACCCAAGAATCTCATGGATTACCACTTTAACTTGATTGCGGGCAGGCAGCATTAGTTTGTCGCGGGCTCTGACACACATAGCAGAGGCTTCGGGGGGCTCACACGTGCAGCCTGGGGCAAAGGCATTTGATTTGAGATGTGATTAACCATCCGCACTCATCGCCGACGAGGGGAGCGCTCCCTCGCAAAAATAGGTTGTGGGATTATACAGAGGGGGCCCGCGCTCGGAAGACTTCTCGGCATTAATTGGTCCAATCTCTCCCGTGGCTCCGCGCGTGTTGTGACTCCGCTCAATGCGCTGTGGTTTTCGTGCCTTTTTTTTTTTTTTTTTTTTTTTGTCACTCCCGGGGTCCTCGGCTGTAAATGTGTCACACGGAAACAGCGATGCCCTAAAAATACGCCCCCTCGCATATGTATTAACCATTGAGTCACACACTCGTTCTCGGATCTCTGGGTGTCTTGGGGGTAGGTGGGTTGGGGGTTCAATGACTTGCTATGCAGCAGCCCCCTCGACCCTCCCAATCTTCAACTCAACATGGGCTGGGAATGCAAAACTCGACTGCCGAACTTCAAGATAATGCGCAGACGAGTGACTTGCGCGTCGCTCACTCACTTCGCGAAGGAGGGAGTCTTGGAAAGGGCCCCACACTGTTCCAAGTTCAACGTCCATAATCAGGTTCCTTCTCTTGGCTTTTATTCTTTTTCGCCCCCAATAAAAGCACTCCAGCGTCCTTCTGTTAGCCAGACAGTCCGCAGCCTTCTCGTACCGAAGTTGCACCTGAACCACACCCAGATTTTATGGAGTGCTGATGAGAAGGCGTGCCAGCCAGACTTCTGTCAAGTCAGTGTACTAAGTCCCATTTTGACGTACAGCCACTTACACAAACGCACATGCACGCGCACGACAGGCTTGATGTTCTGTACACTGAACTTTACGGGACAGATTGTACTGCAGCTGCCAAGGTTAAACGAGGTAAATGAGGTTGTAATCTTCATTACTTAGATCTGTCCCGTCAAGTCCATCCGGTTTGTGAAGTGCCTCGGCTCGCCGCGGCACACACAGCCCCGCCTGACACCGCCACGGCCTGCGCTTATTTAAACCATCAAGAAAGTGAACGCAGTATAGCTGCGGCGACGGGAGACATTTTCACCTTTCCCAATTATGGGGAAAAAGCGCCTTCCACAAAGTAAAAAACTTGTTTTTCTCCCTAGCTGTGCGGGGTTTTAAGTCGGCCCAGCAACTCTGAAAGTAAATCCACCAAGTGGGAGCTCATCCCTCTTAATTTTGTTTAGCTGCTTTACGTCCACGAAGATGTTCTCCAGTGACATCTAAGCCATCGAATTGACAACCCCAAGTGGCTTCTAATGCCGCAACTGATTCTCTTCTGCGACCGCTTTGATTCTCCCTTCATTATGTTTGATGGGCTGTGTTTGTTTTCTCAGCTTGTTTACCAAAGCAGACGGATGGGGCCTCGAGTGCGTGCGCTAAACTCCAACATCTTGCAGTCTGCTGCTCGGCCACTTGGGCAAAAGCGAGACCTACTTTAATCAAGACATGAGAGTGACCCACTTCATCCTCTGCTAATTTGATTTTTTTTCCGAAATGTAACTGGGATTAAGTATGAAGCATTTATTATTATTTTTTTTTTTTGTCTTTTTAATAAGCTTACGTCAAAGTAATATCAGGGTACTGAAGTGTGTGGACGCGGTTCCTCCGTGGCATTTTTTTTTAACTAAGTGTAAGAACATTATTTTACGCTGTTTGTAACGGAGTCCGGGTCGCTTCGACGGGTTGACTTTAAGAAAACAGGCATAATCTGTTGTAAAGCAGATAAGTGGTTCTTTTTACAAGGTGCTAATGACCTGCTAATTCATGGGGAAAGGCAGAGTGACCAATTCATTCAGCGGAGTGTTTACTACCATTTGCCCTTTGACCCTTAGCAGTCAGCGTGAACTCAGCAGCCAGTTGTTGTTCTAGTTGAAGCACTTTGTTTACATTAACCCACTCGTTATTTTTTTTTTCAACAGCCCCCCCCTCACTCCACCCCCCCACCGAAAAATAAACTGGGTGCAGTTATTGTGCAGCGGTTCTTGACATTTAGTTACGTGTTCAAACCTGTCCAGACAACATGTATTTTTCAGCTCTGCCTGAGTCCCACAGGGTCGGTTGGTTATGTTGTTGGCCCGATCACAACAAAAGCTTGTCTGTTCCGTCCGCGGCGTATCGTTCAATCAGCTGTCCTCCCTCTCTTGTTTCCCGCACAAGTACAGTATTTACCAGACCTTGTTGTCTTTATGGCTTCCTCTGGCGAAACGTGCGTGAATGGCGGCGGATAAAACGAGAGGTGATTTAGTGGCCTCATCACAATGCGCCGGGCTCCGGTGACCGCTTCCTACCTTTGTGTGGTCGAGGGCCCAGGGGCGCGCCAGCGGATACGTGGCCCGGGCCTCGCGGGCTCCGAGGGGGGGGGGAGGAAACCTGGTGTCAAAGGAGGCCGCGCGCAGCTCCTGTTATCAGCGTCAGAGCACTGTCATGCTCTGGTCCGGCGGCCTTCGGACCAGCCAGCTCCGGACCCGGGGATTTTGTTCGGAATTTCACGTTTTTTTGTTTTGGGGGGGGTTTTCGGGGGGGGGGGGGAGGGGATCTCACCCTTTGGTTTATTCTGTTTGTTTGTTTTCTCGTCTGAAGAATAAAGCGACGTCTCGTCACGAGGCGGCTCCCGAGGTGGGAAGTGTAAAATGGCGTCGGGTGGAGGGGCTGTGTGTGGATCGCTGCGGCATGGCTCCTCTCTCTCTCTTTGCTCCTCTGTGCGGGCCTCTCCTGTAACCTTGAGAGAAGCCCGCGCAGGCCCCAAGTTCAACGAGTGCATGAGGCATATTTTCGCTGAGCGTGCTTGGACCGCCCCACCCGCCCCCCGCCATCCCCCACTAAACCCCCCCACCCACCCGCCTTCCCCAGACCCATCCCCCCCATCCCCTCCCTCCCTCCCTCCCCTCCACACCATACATACAGCTTTTTTTTTTTTTTTTTCCCCCTCCGTCCTCCTAAAGAGGACTCCCTGTAGGCCCTGCCTTTCACAGTGCCTGCAGAGGAAGTACATTATGTGTAAAAAGAATTCCATATGGTGTCATGCGATCTGTGTAATTCTCCCTCATTTTTATAGAAAAGGGCCACCTTGCATATACACGGTTTGGCTCTTTTGAAAAAGGTACCACTTTCTTATGTAAGTTCTCTCCCCTAACATTTGAGAGCTTTTTCTTTTTTTCCCTTCAGTTTTTTTAATCAACTGTTTACAACCGGTGTTTCCTGGGTGTTCCGTAAATGAGTCCACGATTGAGGAAACAGCGTACATTTTTTTTTTTTTTTTTTTTACTTCTGCAAGTTTCAATGAACACAATAGAGAGAGCTCTTCAAAGTGAATGACACGAAAACAATAACTTTGCAATTAGCCGGTAGACACACGACATGCAGGCATCAGATGAATCACTGTCCTCGCTTTGGATGTTTCTGTGACACACGGTTGACGTCAGTCGCTGTAGTTGATGACGAGGTCTCCCGCCTTGATCTGCCAGGCAGAGTGTGCGGCGGCCCTACGGGTGCTGGGGTAGGCTGTTCCAGGTGAGTCCTGCCAAGTTCAAGTGGCTTGGACCGAGCCGCGCACCGCAAATGGGAAGTGTGTCTGCAGGGCTGCCAACCAGCGAGGGTGGTGATTGCAACAAGTCCACCATCGGCATTAGGAAAATGAGATGTTATCTCCGTGCGGATTCAAGCAAGCCCCCAGGAGAAAAAAAAGAAAAGAAAAAAAAGTTTAGGTTGAGGGTTGGGGCAAGGAGAAAAGTATACTGTATGTGGACGCCTGCCAGGACAGGGATTATGGTGCTGGCTTCAGTGGTGGCCCTTTGATATTCCTCCCAGTTCCCATGATGCAACGCTCTGGCTAGTTCCAGTGTAGATTACTTTTTATGGCCTTTGGAAAGAAGCCACATAAATTGTAACTTGAGTGAAGCGATACTACTATCCCGATGTTTGTTTCCAGCTTGAATGGTTTGTCATTAGGGGGCATGCTTTTTGGAAAAAAAGTATAACTTTCCTCGGACTTTGACCGTCGCAGAAACTGATGTGGACTTGTTTTTAAATATTTTATGAAAAAATGAATGGTGTGTCGTGGAGCTTGCATTGAGAATGTTAGGGGTTGATAGAGTCGGTGAATTCGTTCTACTCCTCACAGTCTTAATGGGGTTTGTTTGTTTCCTTGGTCATTTTAAAGTTTGAGGGAACACAGACGACGGAGAAGACCTGCAGACAAAAGTGATTCATGAATTCAACGGCATTATTCTGGGATAACCTTTCCGTACACACGTTGTACCGAAGAACACAACAGAACAAATTGGAACTCTGTATGTGTGTGTGTGTGTGTGTGTATGTGTGTGTGTGTGTGTGTGTGTGTGTGTGTGCACATGTGTGTGAGTAAGTGAGTGCACGTGCAGAGCGTACTTTCGTAGTGATGCCTGCGGTTTGCTCTTTTGTCAGTGGGGGTCAGGGGGAGCAGTTGAGACAAAGAAAGGAATCAAGTCACACTCAGGGCCCCGAACACAAACAAGGGCCAATCTTTTTTTTTTTTTCTCTGTCTCTGCGCTGTCTCACTGCTCGTTTCTCACACGCGCAACCCAACCAGTTAACATCCCCCCACGTGATAACATAAACACCACAGCCCTGCCGGACCAGTGTTTGCCTTCCTGTATCTATCTGTATCTGACTTCTTTCCATATCGTATCCCGACTCTGCCCGCGCCCCAAAACTGTACCCCGAAAATTGCGACGCGAGACCCGATATCATCTGGGATATTGGGATATTGTAAACCGCAGGATAGGTTGGGGGTTTTTTAAGGCTGCATTGTGGTAAAACAAAGCCATTTTCTGAACTTCATACTGTTCTAGCTGATCGAATCAATACTTGGTTATAATACCCACATTAGTAATGATTGCTCCTCAAATATTTCTTGCACTCTCCCAGGAAAAATGAAGCGTTTGTAGAAAGATGTAGAAAGTCTACCCCCGTTCTATGGTCCGGGTGGGACAAATCCTAACCAGCTGATGAAGCGGAGCGAAGAATGATGGTAGGAAGGCAGATAGGATAGAAGGGGAGGAGGTGTAGGAGCACCTATGGGGCATGGGTGTGTGTGTCATTGTGTGCATGTGTATGTGTGTGTGAGCATTGGAATGGGGAAATAATCTGAAAAAGTGGGGGAATTCCTGATTCTGAACCGAAAGTGCAATGGAAAAAGTGACTGCGGGGCCCCGCTTACGCTGCTCCGTGTCAAAACAGCCAAGAGAATATTTTGAGAGATTAGGGCGTGGGAGCCGCGTGGGAAAAGCCAGAGCGGCGTTGTGTGAGCGCAGCTCCAACTTCAACTCGCTCCCGTGGAGGAAGCCTTAACTTTTATAATGGCAAGCTTGTGATAATACAACCACAAGCTTCAAGGTACCTGCAAACTGACACAAACCTGCTGGGTTAGGCCTCCTGACGGACCCCTTTGTTCTTTCTATCTTCCCAGCATTTTGGCAATATCCCAGAAATCGTCTATAAACAAAGGCCCTCCGCATTCCCGTCCTAAATTGCAAGGGAGGACCAGGCTTGCCATGCCTGGGGGATAGTGCCTGCTTGCATGTCTGCAGTACACCTTTTCAGGGAGCGAGTGTGTGTGTGTGTGTGTGACCGTTCACTGCCGTATGCGGCTGCAGTTAGGATCGCAGGTGCTCAGCTTACATCATTTGAATTTTGAAAGCTTCCATATCAGAATCCACATTCCATGTCCCCCTACATAGCAGTAGACCCCCCCCCTCTCCCCAGACTTGACAATGACGCAATGTTGTCTTTTAGCTTGTCCTGTACCCGAAAAAAAAAAAAACAGTCTGGCCTATTTATCGATGCCAGGACTTTTGAGGTAATGCTCGTGTCTCTCAAACAACAAAATGGGAAATTAATTTAGCGGTTCCTCTCTTCCCACTGTAAACTGGTGCTGCGCAGCCAAACCACATGTTATTGCTGCAGTGGCAGAGGGGGCTGCCCCGGCAGGCCTTTGGAGCGCAGGATTGGGTTTTCTCTCGTTTTTTTTGTTGTTTTTTTGCCCTGAATGTGGAACACGGCACTCTTGTCTCACTAGATCTGTGTATCTTGCGTAGTTTACACTTAAATAACTACCCTAACCCTTAATCCTGACATATCTTTATGGCGCGGGAAAGATAACAGTCATTTAAAGCGGAGGAGAGGTTTTATACGGCGTGAACTTTAATCTTCAGTTTAGCCAAGATATCCCGATTCACCGTGATTAATGGTTTGTTGTGTGGAGAGGCGTGCCACTGACTTTAATGGAATTTTGCGGGATTCGCGGTCACAAAGGGAAAAGAGAAAAGCTTTGCACCTTTACAAGAGTTAACCGCTGCTAGCTCGATAGATGTCTGACAGTCGGTAGATCCATGAGTAGTGGAGAAGCTCCACTGTATCTGGAAAACTGCCAACGTTATGACCTTGTTGCAGGCAAAGCTGCCGTCACCCCTCTTTGAGTCATATGAGAACCTGTTTTATGGTGCTTTTTTTTAACTATTGCTGTGCCTGCTACAGAACGGTCTTCAAATAGGATCCTTCCTGGGCCTAGGAATGTACAAGGGTCCAGTTTCATATTATAGTTAATGTAGGCTATCGGAAGAACCCACCTTTCACATGCAATCCTACGACCATTTACTGCTCTGTGCTGTGGTCATGGCCTATCTACGCTGCAGCCTCGAACATTGCTTCCTGTATTTATTCCCCGGTTGCCCTCAGCTAAAGCTAGCGGCGGAGCCTCGCTGCCCTGGACTTGTGCCAGTGGAGACACCCCGAAACAGCCCGTCGCCCACCGCCGCTGCCTTTCCCTCGCCCCCAGCCTCTTTCCCCCATGCCTGCTTTGATTCAGGCCAGCCCTGACTGGGGCCTCCAGAAAAGACCCGTCTCCAGGCTCATTAACAGGAGAGGAGGGGTTTTACTGGCCATGCGGCGGGCGGCCCACTTTTAAGATAACATGCCGCTCCGCTGGCCGATCTGCAGCTGAACAGGGCCATAAAGAGTTTTAAACGTCTAACCTGAGGACATTGCAGGGCCCTGGACTGGAGTGCTGGAAGGGGGCCTGGGTAGGGCTGGGCATCATTAGTATTGGGAGTCGTGTTTGTTTGGGTTTTTATAGATAGTGTTGTCTCCACTGATATCCATGGCCTGGAGATCGGTGTGACAATCATGGAGATCATGGGGATGCCTGCTTCCACGGAGCTCAGGCAACGTCAGGCAAAGCCTGAGCTACACGGACAATCTTGTCAGCAGAAGTTAAGCTTTGTACGCGTGTTATACAAGGTATCCAGTGTATAACGAGCATGTCAGAATAGCCGATTATAAGAGCCACGGCGACGAAGCAGCAAATAAAGCTGCAGAATTGTGGTGACTCGCACCTGCCACTCTATTCCATACTGGAGTTGCAATGGCAGAAATAAACTGGCTTGACATCTGTTGGCAATGCCAGTAGTCTGTTTTTATGGCTTGTAATGACACATTCAACTCTGTGGTTGCTTCCCCACTCTCCACCCTTCGTCCCGTTCCAGAGAGCCGAGCCAGCAGAATGGGCTGAATGAGGGAGCGCTTGTGTTTTTTTTTTTTTTTTTTGCTTCATCTGTTTTCGGCCAAGATCTGGTCTTAGATGTGGTGGCGTTCTGCACTTGTGTAATTTTTTTACCACATCCCAATTAAGGTGTGTGTGTGTGTGTGTGTGTGTGTGTGTGTGTGTGTGCTGTGTGTGTGTGTGTGTGTGTGTGTGTGTGTGTGTGTGTGTGTACTGTATGTGTGTGTGTGGGGGGGTGTTTGTGTTAGGTTACCACTGCTCACTTGGCACATGGAGGCTCAGGGAGCGCAAACAGTTGCAAATGGGTGGCAGGGATCCTCTGTGGTCTCCATCCCAGCTGGAGCGGGGCCATTTCGCCCAGCGAGAGGGGCACCCTGCTGCCCCGCCGCTGCCGCTGCTGCTGTCGCTCTCGCCAGCAGGAACTCCCCTTGGCCGTTCCCGAATCCAAAACCAATCCCCCCCCCCGCTTCTTCTAATGACGGTCCTAAGCGGAGACAATCGCTGACATTTCACTGGCACAGGAACAAACACCAACACGGTCCTGACACAAGATCCGCCGTCTCTTTCCCGTTCCAGTCTCGTAAATCACCGGAGAGAGAGTTGCGTTTTGTTGGTGTTGTGTTCAGCCGTTGATTCTCCTTTATGAAACGGGGCTTGGTGCCTGGTGTCTCTTTGGAGTATTTATAAAAAAAAAAACTTTTGAAAGTACAAGCTTCTTCCTATTTGAGAGTTTCTAGCCGTGCCTTTGAGTTGATGTGTGGATTTTCTTGAGGGTTTTGAATGTTTATTTTTGTGGATCACTATCTTAACTATGAGACTTAGCGTGGCTGCCACAAGATAGTCATGGAGTAAACATTAGGAGCCTTAGCCGGGCTTGCTTATCAGGAGTGATGTCAAGTGCATCAGCAGATCAAACGGCACCAACTTTTTTGTCATGCGAATGGTCTGTGATTCAAAATGGCCGTAGCGCCACGGAGCTCGCTGTTGCACGCTCGATCGACTCGTTACCCAAAGCCGTCCCCGACCAAAAAAAATCCAGCCGTCCTTGTCTGTGTCGCAACTAAACCGTCCGTAAGTTGCGTTCGGCGGGGCCCGCTTTTGCCTATCCTGTGAGAGTGGGGAAATTCCCAGAGCCGCCCCACCTCCCCACCCCCTCGCTCGCCCTCCCTCCCTCCCTCTCTCTGGGCCCATCGAGACGTGCAGGTTTGAACTCTCTCTCTCTCTCTCTCTCTCTCTCTCTCTCTCGCTTGCCCTCTCTCTCTCTCTCTCTCCCTCTCTCTCTCTCTCTCTCTCTCCCTCTCTCTCTCTCTCTCTCTCCGCTGGCCTCCCATGCCCATTGCCACTCAAGCAGCGGGGCTCCGGTGCGTTTGTCTCATAATTATCCGCCGGACGGGATGGGGGGAGAGAGCGTGGGGGGGCGGGGGGGGGGGGGGGGGGGGGGGGGGGGCGTTTCTGAAGATGAAAGAGGCAAATCACAGAACTCCTCTGTCAAAGGTCTGTCTGCCTGACTGGAGGGGGTGGAGTGGTGGGGGGGTTAGATCTCTCTGTCTCCCTCTCTTCTGTTCATGGCGGTGTGGTTGCACACACACTGCCTTCACCCTAAACCCCAACCCTGCACACACGCACACACACACCACACCACACAAACACACCACACACCCCACACCGCACCACACCACACCACACCACACCGCACCACACCCCACACACACACAGACACACATACACACACACACACACACACACACACACACACACACTCACACACACACACACACACACACACACACACGCATGTACACACTTTTCTGCCTCCACAGAACATAATCGCAGACAGTAAGGGCTCGTGCACACCGGGCCCCCCCAACCCCCTAACCAGCC
>NC_137209.1:9129206-9136706 GCF_960531495.2 Zeus faber | reverse complement strand
CCCCGGAAGATAAGGAGAGGCAGAGCCGGTCGCCGTGCTTTTATTAACCGTTTTGCCAAGGACACTATCTCCCTGGTCACATGGTTATAGGCATGAGAGAATTCATTTTCATCTGGGACAATAGCAAAAGTGTTCTTATAGATCCCTTGTTGTGCACTATCTATCTGTCTATCTGTCTATCCATCTGTCTGTCTGTCTGTCTGTCTGTCTGTCTGTCTGTCTGTCTGTCTGTCTGTCTGTCTATCTATCTATCTATCTATCTATCTATCTATCTATCTATCTATCTATCTATCTATCTATCTATCTATCTATCTATCTATCTATCTGTCTGTCTGTCTGTCTGTCTATTCTTAAAAAAAATACGATGGGAACGGGGCTCTCGGGGTTCAGCGGTCGAGTGTAGTAGTGCAAGGGCAGAGGTGTCGGGCCCCCGAACCCCGGAGCGAATCGGGCCCTTGGTTCAGTAGAAGCAGGGGGGCCTACTAGCAGATGCTCCATATGCCGGCATCCCACCTCGACCCATCCAGGTGGCTGGGGCGCCTGGTGCTGGGGCGGTGGAGGAGGGTAGGGGCCGGGTGGAGGGGGCCTTGCGCTGGAGAAAAATGCTGGGATCTCTAATTGCTGGCCCCATCTGCTCTTTTGTCACGGTTGCCTTGTTCAGACCTCAAACAACAACAACAACAGCAACAACAACAACAACAGCGGCAGAAAAAAGGAAAGAAAAGGAACATGAAATGCCCCGAACTGATCTAGACGTAGCAGCGACGCTCCATCTCCCACCTCCTTTAGTCCTGTCAGGTTCCTCCCCCCTGCCCTCTCTCTTACCAGCCCCCCGACCTGAGTTATTTCCTTCCCTCCCTACCTTTCCTGCAGCCTGCCCTCTCCTCTTCACCTCCTCCCATGGCCCCCACCCCCTCTACCCACTCGCCCGCCCACTCTCTCTCTCGCTCTCTCTCGCTCTCTCTCTCTCTCTCTCTCTCTCTCGCTCTGTCTCTCTCTCACTCTCTCACTCTATCGTCTCTCCGTGGAGAGGGCACAGAGTTGGCAGTGGTAACTAGACTGATGGATGTCTCTGAGAGTGGCGGTGGTGGTGGTGGTAGTGGGAGGGGAATGTCCACAATCACTTTATGGACATTAGCCGAGCCAGAGCCACAGAACCCCCTTCGTTCACACACAAAAAAACAAGTGTGTGTTTGTGTGTGTGTGTTGCCGTGGGTACATATGTGTAACCACGTGTTCGACAGAGTTACGTTTTTGTCTGCGTACAATTAGTGTATACTGTGTATACCGGTCAATGACATGACACTCCTTTTTTGTGTCAATCAAATGAACAACATATGATGACACTCGCTATAAAGTACAGTCACTTTGAGACCACTTTAAAAAAACTTTAAAAGTTCTTTAATTTTGGGAGTTCTGTGACATAAAAGTCCAAAAAATTGTCAGACAACGAGGCCGCGTTTTAGACGGTGAAAAAGGCCGACAAGGCTTTATTGAGACTTGTACCACCTGACAACAAATGATGTCAAAAATCGAAAAGTCTTCCAACTTAATACTACTTAACTTATTTGTCATAAACCCTTAACATTTTATAGGAGTCTCTTTTTTTTTTTTCTTTTTTTCTTTTGAATTTATGACATTCCTTAAGTACCGCGGGGGCTCCACCGTGGGATGACACCCAAACCGGAGTCGTATTTTTAGGAGGCAGAAGTCGTCGCCGCTCAGAGGGAGAACTCAAGTCGTTGAGTTTCCAGGGCTGAGCGCGCTGGGGGGGAGGGGGTTCTTTCTGCTTAACGTATGGTGTTGTTCCCGCTGTACTTTGTCATTGTTGAGCCCCAGCCAAGAACATTCCGTTTTTGCAGGGCTGTTTAATAGTCAGATTTAGGAGATGGGGAGCAAGAGGGAAAGAGAGAGAGAGAGAGAGAGAGAGAGAGAGAAAGTGAGAGAGAAAGAGCGAGAGAGACAGGGAGAGACGCGGGGAGAAAAACGGAGGCGAAAAGGGAGGATAAATCTTTCAAACTTCTTTTTTCTTTTTCGCTCTCTTCCCCCGCCCCCTCTTTCCTTCTCCCTCTCTCTTTTTCCCTCTCTCTCTCTCCCTCTCTGACACACAGCTCATGAGAGCTGCGACAGGAAGACGGGTGTTGTTGCAAGGCGAGGGCATCTGAGTTCACCGCTCACTCTTTTCTCGGCCCGTCGTGCGGCGTTTTGAGCGTCTATAAGTGTGTGTGTATGTGTAAGTGTGTGTTTTTTCAGTGTGTGTGTGTGTGTGTGTGTGTGTGCGCGCGTACGCGTGTGTGTGGTGGGACGCCTGTAGAATCAGCTAGTTATTCTACAGGCGAACAGAGACGAAGCAAGTTTATTTCATAGTCATACACAAGGGCCAATTCAAAGTACTTTGAAGGAATTTAATGAAAATATTTATAAAAAAATGTTTATTAATTATTATTAAAAATATTGTTCATAAGACATTAAAGGACCACGATGTTTACTCAGCGATCGCAATCGCTTTTCCTCTCTGATTTTCTACTCAGGACTTTTTGGATTATTGGTTGGAGAAGGTGTTCCGTCACACACGTAGCCACACGTTTTTTTTTCAGGTTTTTTTTTCGTTTGTTCTCTCTCTCCCTCTCTTTTCTCTCTTTCACACACAGACACACACACACACACACACACACACATACACATACTTATCAACACGTACGCATTTAAAAACATCCTCAACCATCCGAGGGCCCGCGTGTGACTCCGAGGGGCCTGTGTGCGCAAATTGGAATGGAGCGTTTTTTTAGGTACCATGTGATCCGAAGTACAGTAGAGCACGGCGTGGAAAGAATTCCAGCCTTGTTTCCTCTCCTCCCTCCCTCCCTCCCTCTCTTCCCTCCCTCCCTCGGTGATTTGTTCTTTTACCCGTACCTTGCACAGCAGGACCGAACACATTTTTCGTGAGACACCCCCGCCCTCTTCCCCTCCCCTCCCCTCCCCTACCCTGCTTTGAGAAATTACCTAGAGGTCAGTTGGCAAAAAAAAAAAAAAAAACCTTTCCTTTCCCGCTTCTCTTCATGTCTGGCGGTGTGCTCAGCCATTAGACGCTAACGCTGTTCAAATACGTCTCCGTGTCAGTTTGGCGGGGGCGTTGCGCTTGGGTCGTCGAAGATCGGTGATTTTTCTCGCCCGAGGTGTCGAGCGGTTTAACCCTAGATGGCAGATGAAGGGTCAAAAAACAGATTCATCTCATTCTATCCGATGATACAATGAAAGATAGATAGACAGATAGATAGACAGATCAATAGATAGATAGACAGACAGACAGATAGATAGACAGATCAATAGATAGATAGACAGACAGTTTAGTGCTTGAAAAGTCCTTGTAAGCTGCTTTTGTTATCAAAAAATCGTTACATCATAAAATGTTGTACTGATGTAAATAATAGACAATGAGACTAAGATTATATTATATTTTAATTAATAAAAATCACATTGAAAGTGGTCGTGTTTGTTTTGTGTGAAGTCCTTGAAAATGAAAAAACATTGTGCTTAAAAAAGTGCTTGAAAGTCCTTGCATTTCATTTTGTAATGCAAGAATGAGCCTGAAATGAAAACAAAACCTTTGCCTGTGACTTTTGAGAGTTAATTTCCGCATTCACCGTGCGTCTGCCTAAAATAACCTACTTTGACCGTAATAAGCCTGTTTCAGTGAGACCGTCCGCATTGCTCCCATGTTATAAGCGCTAACCCCGCTCCTCTCCCTCTCTCTGTGCTTTCAGACTCGCAGCAGTCAGGAAGTCCCAGTAACAATGAGCCAGGCAAGAACCCTCCTCCAGGTATGCACAGTAACAGCCGCGCTCCGCTTCTGTCATCGCCCCCATTGTTCCCTGCCAACTCCCCAGGGCTCCGCGGCCTGTGTACACCATATCCCTCTGCCGAACTCCCCCTCCACCCAACCCCCAAAGCCGTCTCCTTAAACCGTGAACTGCCGTGAACTCAGTGACTTCCAGTGCCACGGGACCTACGGCTGCACTGTAAAATTGTAATAATAGTGGAGGAAAAAAAAAACAAAGGGGAAAAAAAAAAGAAAAGTTGAGGATTTTTTTATTTTTTCGGAGGAGGTAATGAAGCCCAGGCCTCATTACAGGATCAGCTGGGCTGTCCTCAAACTGCGGCCCAGTTTGTGTCGGTAACGGCCCGGACCGCGGACGAATAACAGATTTAGAAGTTTGTTAAAAGTTGCGCGGCCGCGACATCAAACGAGTTCCTCTTTGATCGACCAAGGAATAAAAATCCCTTATGTCGTTATGGAAGTTTGCCGTTTCTCTTTTAATTATTGTTATTAGTGTTATTATTATCGTTACAACCAATTGCACCTTTGGCTGGCTCGTTGGCTCAATGTGTCTTGGCAGCGCCGCAAAGCGAGTCTCCTCCCCCCGCCAACTGACCTGAGCGCTGTCGTCACAGCTCTGGAATGAAGGTAGTTTTGGGGGAGCGCAATTTGTTTTATACCTTCCAGAGCAGGTTTGCACGGATTGTGGGTGCCAAGGAAAACAGGCCAGCGGTGAGACGAGAGATGACTCAGGGCACATTACTCCAACCCCCTCCACCACCACCACCACCACCAGCACCAGCACCACCACCCCCCACCTCCACCTCCCCCACACTCCTCCTCCCCTGCAGTGGCACGGTTCCCTGCGAACAAAACCGTTGGCTCACTGGAACCATTAGGGCTCAATAGGTGCCAACGGAGTCGCCCTCCCGCCCCACCTATCCTGGCAGGGCGTGTGGCGCCCCTGGCGTCACATCAAAGCCGGGGCCGGAGCCATTCGGGTGTCAATAACTTGCCTGGCTGTTTAACTTTAGCGACGGCCTCTGGTAATGGCTGTTGATTCCCTGGGCCAGCCAGTTTGTAATGAATACAGTGTGCTGCCGAGGCTCTAGGGCTTAGCAGGCCGAGGGATTGTCAATATTGACAGTGATTAAGCTCAACTTGTGTATTTGATGAATAGAATATAACACTTCATAAATAGGTAGCACCTGTGGCCCGGCCGAGGCTGCGCTCTCCGTGCCCTTGGTGCCGGGGCATTCACCACAAACACGGATTAGGCGACGGCTCATCCGTGCGGCATGTCGTCCGTGTTTCTCCCGGGTGTCCGCCGCCGATTCCTCCCTGGGCCGATTTATCACGATTGTCTACGAAAAACACACAAAAAAAAAACATGGAACTTTTTCAGTGCCATTGACGTTATTAAAATAGTCAAACTTCAATTCTTCAACAATTCTGAAATATCTGAAATTCAGAAGTTGGAACTTGTTTCAATGGCTGTGCGTGTGTGTGCCTGTTCCCTCAGGGTACTTGGAAGACAGTTTCATCAAATCAGGAGTTTTCAGTGTTGCGGAGCTGGTGCGAGTATCCAGAAGTGAGTAAATGGTTTTGAAATTACATATGAAGTTTTTAAGTAGTTTGTTCTAAATGTGGGGTGTTTGTTCTGATGAGAAAAATAAAGTCAATTTAAAACATTTCGATTTTTAGTATTATCTTATCCAATAAATTGGGTCATTCAGCACCATTTCTGTGTTGATGACAACTTGTATTACAATGTTTACAATGCTTGTTTTGCATTAATACAAATGGTTACCCTTTTGCATTATGCATTATGTATACATTGGAATTAAATTTAAAAAAATAATAATAATATCAGTTATCATATACTATAATTTTGTGTTGGAAAATTGTATAAACAATAAAATCAAAATCCCACGTAAGAGAGAACTTACTTTTATTTGAGTTTTTTATCTTAACATTTCAAAGAGCCGATCAATCATCAAACTAGCAAACTCATGTCACCAGCCGAAACTATTCAAAGCCATAATTAAAATTTTCAAATTCTGCAAATTCCAGCGGTTGAAACCTAAAAGAAATTTTCAGAGATACATAAGCTCAGACTAATTTCCGGGGTCTGTGAGGAGGCGGCGGCGGGCGGCAGGGCGCACGTCTGTGACCAATCCGGTCGAGCTGGTCTGCTGCGATACCGCTCGCTCTTCCACATCCGTGTGTGCAGGACGATTTGTACAGACACGTCTTTCCCTCCGCGCAGTCGCTGACGGGCGTCCCTCCCTCCCCCCGCGGCCTAGGACAGCATCTCCCCAAGGTGGAGTCGGCCCGCGTTGCCTCTAAACCGCTGCCACGGCCTGGAACATTCCTGCATCGCACAAAGAGCCCAGTCACCCGCAACGAGCTCGGTGCGCAGGAAACATAGCCGTCGTTCTTTGTAATGCGAATCGTACATACATGCGCTCTATTTAGAATGCGCGCACGTGCGTGTGTGTGTGTGTGTGTGTGTGTGTGTGTGTGTGTGAGTGTGTGCGCGCGCGTGCGTGTGCATTTCGCTGTGTTGTGGAGCGAGCTGGCAGCAGCGGCGGCGCCGTGCGTCTACGATTTCAATCCAGTCGTGACTTGCTAAGTTGAATTACCCCTCCGTGGTGGAACCGCAATCCGGTTGTGTTTGCGCTGCGAGAAGTTTGCGATGCACAAAAAAAAAAAAAGAGATTAACTTGAGAAAACAGGGTGGAGGGCGACGCTGCGTTCCGTGGTCCTGTTTGGCAGTGATGATAAACATTCTCATGCATGATGTTCTGATTCTGATTCTTGCCTCTGAGAGACAAGTTACATCGTACAAACCCCACCACCAAATTTTTTTAAATTTAAGAAATCCAAAAGTAACTTAAGCAAACCTGACCAGATGGTCGCCGTGAAAGCGCAGCCGTGCCTGGTTTTAAGTAAAGGGAGTTCGCTGAAGTCGAATTGGAATTTTAAAAAGGTCGGCGGACGGACACACAGGAATTGTCACTCACTCAGCCCGGCGCTCCCTGGGTGGATTTCTGAGCAGCCGCTTGTCCGTCAACGCGCTTCTCTCCAGGCCATCGAGACATTCTTTGAAGCCCTTCAAAGGGAGCTCCAGAGTTCAAGGCCGACTTGTGATCCGGTCCTTTTTCTAAGAGGATACTTGGACCATAGGAGCCGAAAACCAAATATTCCCTAAGTATACAGCGCCCGTATTTATAGCCACATATACGGTTGGAGATCAATTTGTAAAATTCGTTATTTGAACGGGATAGAGCTTTCACGGCAAAACGGAACCTTTTTTATTTAACTCCCAGGGATAAACCGATAGGACGACGACTGGCTTTTGTTACTTCCGGCATAATCGTTTTCTGCCATTGTTTCCCCTCGCTCCGTAATCAAATCCGGAATAATTGAAAAACAGTTGATTGACACCGCAACTAAGTGGCATCACAATTACTGTGTGTTGCCGGGGGCGGTTCAGAGACAAACCGACCGAGCCGTGGTTGCCGGCGGCTGTGAAAAAAGGCCTGTGTGCAGGGGGGGCGTCCTCGGGCCGGAAGCATTCCACCACGGCGAGCCTTGATAGGGGCAGCGGCGCTGGGGCGGCTGCCAGTGCTGCAGCGGGGCTGCCAGGGCAGAGGGTGGCGGAGGGATCGTGCCAGTGG